>NW_019727096.1:1959744-1961098 GCF_002891405.2 Cryptotermes secundus
GTAGATTCACATCTTCGGCGTAGACCAACAGCTGATGTGTCCCGTTTAATTTCAGTCCCACCTGGTTTCCCTGGACCTTCCTAATTGCATATTCTAAGACAAAGTTGAAAAGGAGTGGCGACAAAGCATCTCCTTGTTTTAGACCGTTCTGGATAGGAAATTTATCAGCAAATATTTACCTATACGGACTTTGCTATACGTTTCGTTTAAACACATTTTAGTCAACCTAACTAGTTTCATGGGTATCCCAACCTCTATCAGAATATTGTACAATACTTCCCTCATAACAGAATCATAGGCTTTCTTGAAGTCTATGAATAACTGATGTACTGCCTCATCTTACTCCCATTTTTCTCCAATATTTGACGAATGCGAAAGATCTGATCTGCAGTTGATCTGTTACATCGAAACCCACACTGATGATCCCCAATAATTTCTTCTATATATGGACTTAACCTTGAATGAAGAATATTGAACAAAATTTTATATTAAGTTGATAGCAGTGATATCGCCCGATAATTACTACAGTCGGTTTCATCACCCTTCTTGTGAACTGGTACAACAATAGACTTCTTCCACTGATCAGGAAACTTTTCCTCATGACAAATAGAAGTAATTAGATTGTGGATCCTAGATCGTAATATTTCACCTCCTGCTTGAACACATTCTGCCGCAATTAGATCACTATCTGGCGATTTGTACCATTTCAATTTTGCAATAGCACTTTCAACCTCGAAAGGGCTAGGATCAGGTATTAACGGCTCAGCTGTATGGATTTCTGTCTGCCTAACAGCGCTGACCCTATGCACATTCAATAACTGAGAGAAGTAGTTCCTCCACCTATTCAAAATATTGTGGGAATCTGCAAGCAGATCACCATTCTCATCCTTCACCAAGTTACTGCTAGGCTGGTAACTGCTCTTAAAGTCATTTATTCCTCTATACAAGTCTCTAATATTCTTACTTTTACTGTTCATTGCAAGCTCATCAATTTTGTCCTTCAGATATTCCCTGTTTTTGTTCCTGAAATGCCTGCTGGTTTCACGTCTTATTTGTTTATATTATCCCCATTTAACTCGCTTGGATCCTGTAACCATTGCAATTTGGCCTACTTTCTTTGATCTAATAATTTTGGGCGTAAGTCATAGAACCATGGCTTATGCTTCTTCGGTTCATAATAACCTAGACTCTCTTTGGCAGACATTTTTATATTCTCTCTAATACTTTCCCAAGATTTATTAACATCCACCTCAGTGTCCAAGTTTTCCAAAGCCGCAAACCTATTTGAGATTGAACCTCTCCATATGAACTCTGTGTTGTTTGTTTGCTCACTGCCAGTCTTTCCCTCACTTTT
>NW_019727096.1:1961636-2005623 GCF_002891405.2 Cryptotermes secundus
TTGCTGGCGGTCCTCGCCAGTTAAGTCTTTCTGGGGTCCTAGTCCCGTGGAACTCATGACCACATTTTGCTGCTCAGGTTCGAGACTCCTCCAACCTGGAGGGCCAGGTTTCCGTATTTATATCCCCTAGAAACAGGGTGGCCCAGATACACCCCAGGCACTGGGTGCCCTTTTCGTCGCTACCTACGTGCTCGCTATGTAGCATTGGCTCGGATCGCATAGGGAACACCGCTGTCGACATCTCCTACATTGTTGCGTAAGTATCTGTTGCCGCGGAAACGTGTTTACCAAGACGTTACAGCGTAACGGGTAATATGATCACGTCACAACGTCTTTCACGCTCCATCATCTATAGATGACCTTTAGATGATATTCTGGTGATCTTTAGACCGTCACATGTTCATTAGAAAATTATTATACTGCGTTTAAATATATGATGTGGAAGAAAATTGTCATAATACAGGGCCTAGATATAATTGAACACGTGGTACTTTTATTCCTTAAGAATGTCAACTCAAGGTATGACGCATCCTCAAAAATGTTTTGGGCAGACTGTTTTAGGAACTATGCTAAACGCCGGAAGGTAGCGGGTTCGATTCCCAATGAGGTCATTAGATTTTTCAATTGACCTAATCATTCCAGCGTAAACGGAGAAGTTCATGGAGGTAGGCCTAGGCCCACTGGGGCTGTAGTGCCAAGGGAAAAAAAATCCTTTCAGCCGCACTATGGCCCTGGGGTCGACTCAGCCTCTAACAGAAATGAGTATCAGGAATCTTCCTGGAGATAAAGGGCGGCCGGCGCGTAAGGTTGAAAACTTCACCGCCATCTATGAGCCCGTTGTCTAGAAAACGTGGGAACCTCTACGTCTCACAATCCTATGGCCCTCCACGTCCTGTTAGAGGGGATATTTCCTTTTTTAACATTTGTTTATCTGGAATATTTGCAGGCATATCTGAACAGTTAATTGGACCATGTTTTATCAGTTACATGGGCACGGGCGTTAGCTCCTGGGAATGCTTAGCTTGCCTTGTCAGCATATCGGCAAACTCTCGGCGGATGCTGTGCACAAAATACTCTGGCAACCACGAGCCGCATGACTTGGAACACTCTAATTAGACAGATCCAGTGGCGGATGCTCAACCTTATGCGTGTGGGTATGAAACGGAAAGTGTGCCGTGTTACTGAATGCAGATCGGACTTGAGGGAACCATGAGAATGGCCATTACACGAAACCTCCGCTGTTTACTTCCGCTTTGAATGAACTTTATCTCTCGTGTGAAGGATACAGTTCAAGTACTTATGCTAATCAGCGCTATTAACGTCTTTATATGTTGGTCATTACGACTGTCTGAATTTGGTTGGTTTTGGCTTTTCTTAAGTTATTTCTGAGGAATGCAATGTGATTGTAAAGTAGTGTCGGGATTTCCATGGCATATATCGCCTGGACATCGATCACAACGGCCGTGCAATCTGAGGCATGAAATTACTTAGTGCTCCCAAATACTGGGATCATGGATTCGAATCCCATTCATAGCATTGATATCTGTGTGCTTTTATTGTTCTTTGTGTTGTTCTGTATATAGGTAGCGACCTTGCGAAGGGCTGATCCTCATCCAGGGAGTCCTACCAACTGTATACTAATGAAGAGACTAAAGAACATCCAAGGTCCAACAAAGGGCCGTAGAGCCATAGATAGATACACGTAGATACCGTTTGGACATCTTACTTGCTAGGAACGGCGCGCATGCTGAAGTTTCTAAGCATTCTATAGCGTTGATTCATAATAATAAAACTTTCTGAGTTACATTTTCTTATTCCGTAAGCAGTTTTATATTATTACCTTCGATTTAAAAATTATAGGCAACAGAAACCCCACAATAATATAGTACCATCTTGTATGTTGAGTCCTCTGGATAGGCAGGCTACCACCCTTTCACAAGTCCAGTGTTGGGTATGCCGCCTCGAGCCCCTGAACAGGCCAGTAGGCCCTGCTTCATTCTGTTCTCACCTTTTCTACCTTACATGCTCAGTCAGACCTACCAGCTTCAAGCATATCTTGAGCTTTACAAGAACAGATCTTAATACGCAATCCTTATTTATATTCTCGAATAGGTATACGTTCAAGGATCGACAAGAAAAAAGAGAGGTAAAATTGTCCCTGTGCTATAACACGAAGGCGTATGGGGGAGTAAATTTATCGACCGACTTATTCTTGATCTCGGCCCTAGTTGGAAGTGAGTGGTAAGATTCACACCCCGGCAACTTTATCCCCCCGAGAAATATTCCCCGATACCCGTTGGATAGGAGGCTTGGTGGGCCCTAGAACTGGTCTAGACGAAGTGGAGAAGAGAAAAATCATGCCTCTACCGGGACTCGAACTCCGAATCCTCGGCGGTCCATCCCGTAACCAATCACTATACCGACTGCGTTGTCCCAGCTCTAAGGAACATGTAGTCTTAAGAATGTTTTGTAATAAAATTTGGGCATGTAGCCTGTCACAGTAGCCGAGCAGTCTAAGGCTTGTAACATCTCGCTCGATCGGAAGCCGGGATCGTGGGTTCGAATCCCACACAAAGCATGGATATTTGGTATGTATATGTCTTTATTCTGTGTTTGTGTTGTCCTATCGAGCTGATCACTCGTCCAAGAATTCATACCGCCTGTAAAATAATCAAAATGAAAATACAACAACCTCGACACCGTAAGGTATAAGAGGCTTTGCTTAAGTAAGTTTAGGCATGAATCACATATTGTCATAAATAAGGGCACATGATTTCATGAAAATGGAGATCACAGTTTGAGTAAGGATAGTAGTGACGACATTAAAAGTTAGACCTATATCTTGCTGCGGTCTATCGAAAGTCCAAAATGACATATTTACCTCCAATTAATTTGAGAGCCACAGAGAAACTTGCGCCATTATATTTTGATTAAACAAATTAAAACGACGTCGAATATGGAAAAGGAAAATTTAAACACATGTGTAATAACCACCTTGATACAGAGGAAGGAAACAAAGATAGAGTTTTATCTCTGTGATATCGGGTGTTAATATTTGATCACTCATAAACAATAGCGTTAACATTACATTAATCAGAGCCATCAAGCCACATCCACCGAGTGTTTTGTAGCATATTGAGCCAGAGACGGACCGCACATTTTCAAACCTGCCATATCCGTACGGTTATATTAATTTAAAATGAAAGCTATTATACTGTGTCATGGATAATTTGTGGCGATATACATAGATTTCACTACTTGGCTCAATAAAATCTCGTTATTTGATTGAGTTGTTACAAAATTTACGCAGTGACAGCCGAAACAAAGCAGATGGAGGTACGGTGTATGATGGACGTGAGGTAGCACTAACAGTTGAGGGAAATATTTTGCGGATTGGTCCATTGTAGGGCTGCATGTTGAAAGTAACTTTCATACACAACCGCTATTGCGTGCTTCGATCCGCGGTAGAAATTCAGTTTATATATTTAATGTGAATGATACCTTTGTTATAGAATATTAAGAGTAATTTTAAAATGGATGTATTTAAAAATAATGTTTTGAACAAATGAACTATCCCTATAACTGCAATGAATTCCGGTCTACTTTTTACCCTACTTCTCACAATCCATTCGGAGAAGAAGCATAAAAACACGGTCTGTAATTACTTTCACGTAAACTTAATGCAGGAACTTCTGGATTCTGCAAGCCTGTAGGAACAACTGTACCTGCACTGAAATGTCTCAGTGCCATATATCAGATTTATTTTCCTTAGGACCTAGCAGTTAGTCTGTTTCTATGTTCTAGAAATGAATAAGTATGGGCGAGGGAATACTTTCATGATACAGGCAGGGGAGGAAGGTCTTATACGGGTTACGGGGGGGGGGGATGGTCGTGTGAGTCGCCATGGAGGCCAGATGACGTTGGTCTTATACTCTCCACGTTTTAGCCATGCCTGAACCATATTCGCTCATTCGCTAAACTACCTAATTTTCCGCCTTCACTTTCTGCAAAAGTTAGAGAGATCCAGAGTCAATTATGCACTTATAGAATGCATATAGCGATATATAAGAATCTGGATAGTGCAGTCGATATAGCGACTGGCTGCGGGCTGTATGACCAAGAGGTCCGAATTCGAGTCTCTATAGAGGCAAGAATTTTCAGTTCTCCATGTCATCCAGACCTGTTCTGATACCCACTCAGCCTTCTATCCAATGGGTACTGGAGGCTCTTTCATCGGGGGTAAAGCGGCCGGGGCATGAAGCTGACCACTCACCTCCAGCTGGTGCCCAGGCCAAGAAAACGTGGATCTATACATCAACTCCCTCATACTTCTTCATGGCATAGTGCATAATTTCGTAAAGAGACAACTTTACCTATAACGTATGGGCTTATATTCCTATGTTGGCTGTATTTCACAACATACTGCACTATTTATTCCAACTGCGATCATGCGGGTATTACATGACATGATATATTAGACTACATGTATTAAAATTGGGCAGGGCACGTCATACGAACTAATGATAACTAAGAGATTGTTTAATAATGTTTATAAGAACAAGTCACGGTTTCCTTGCGGCTAATTCAATATTTGGGCCTAAAATTACGCATTATTCTATCTTCCTTCCTTCTGCAACTAGCTGAATGACTTCCTGGAACTTCTGGCGTGTTTGTGTACTTAGCTCAACCGCCTCCCTCCCCGCCCTTTCCCGGCAGATAAATCAGACAGACAAGCAACCCTTCTCGGCGTATTAACTCAGGCTGCAGGGGGGGCACTCAACTCTGTACATTTTGTGGACCTGCACAAACCTGATTTGCATGATAACCACGGATCCCCCAAAGTTTGTACTGTTCCTGTTTATCAGGTTGTCAATTTGGAACAATGTTTCTCAGACGAAAAAGTGTCCCTGTGTATTTATATATCTGTTGAAATGCAGTCATTTCAAGGTCAACTGAAAACACGTCATGCTGTATCATACGATCAGTTGATTTACAAGAATTTGAATTCTGAAAGGTTCCAACATTAAGTACTGTCGTTTTTTCAAAAGGAAAGATCCTTTACGTGCATGTGTATATTTCTCACAAATTATAAAATGTTAAAGTGAACTCTGAAATAATCATTGTCAGTTGTCCTATTTGATATTAAAAGCTGATGTATTTACATTTGTCTCTGTGCTTAACTAATTAAGCCCTGCAGCATGAAGATGTGTGGGGGAGTGGCGGTATGGACACACTTTTTCTTGTCCTCGGAACTAGTTGGAGGTGAGCGGTCATCTTCACGCCCGGACCGCTTTACCCTCGAGGAAGGCGTCCCGTGTACCCGTTGGATAGGAGGCTGGGTGGGCCCCAGAGCCGATCTGGACAACATGGAGAAGCGAAATTTCTTGCCCTCACCGGAACTGAAAATCCGACCTGTAGCCTGTTGCTATACCGACTGAGCTATCCCGGCTCTGCATTCAAGGAATGACATAAATTTTATATGAAAATAAAATTGTCAGTAACGATTCCAGGTAAAAACAACGACAAATTAGTAATTTTAGATATTGTAAACCATATATTATGAACTTCTTGATTTCTGTATGCATCCAAATGTTGTTAGAATAACAAAATTTAGAACGAAAATATGGACTAGTCATGTAGCTAGGATGGGTGATATGAAAAATGCTAAGATAATTATTGTGAGTGTATTCCTTTGAAAATCTGCACACGGAACGTCGCGAAGAAAAGGGGATCGTAAGGAGCGCGATACTGAGGCCTTCAAATGGATGAAATTGGCTCAGGATTCATGTATAGTTGCGGTCTTCACTGTCATGGTGTGCTGAACCATCAAGTTAGCTCGTTAGTTAAACTACAAATTGAAGTTTCTTGTATGGAAAGCTTAATTACAGTGCTTCAGTGCAATTAACTCTCTTCTAAGCTTTGCAGAGACTATTCAAATACTCAGCTTCTCTAAGCAAGGTATATGTCTCTCATTTCATTCAGTTTCTTAACTATTTTGTATTGTCCAGTCATTAAGTAATTTCTCTACTTTGTTAGAAGCCAGAATATCGAGTCGGTATAGCGACTGGCTACGGACTTAAAGGCCGTGTAGTCGGAGTTCAAGTCCCGGTAGGTGCAAAATTTTTCTCCTTTCCATCTAGTCCAGACCGGTTTTAGAGCTCACCCAGCCTCCTATCTAATGGGTACTGGAGGTAACGCGGCCGGGGCGTGAAACTTACCACTCATCTATATCTAGTGCCGAGGTCGAGAATACGTGGATCTATACATCCACTCCCCCATACATCCTTATCTTTTAGTTCTTAATTAGCACAAGGAAAACTTTACTTAACTTCACCTTTAATTTCTTCCTTCTTTTGAGCTTTTAGTAAGAAAGCCCTAGTTTTTTAAACATCTCTGTTATACGGATGCGAACACAGCATATATATACTACATTCTTCAATGCCTTTAGAAACCTTGCTCTCCTTCCACAAAATGGAGGATGCTGATAATAGAAACTATGCCTTGAAATCCATATATTACTTTACAAGCCATCCGATAAATATTGGTATTCATTATAGGGTAACATTGAATCTGCTTTGGAATTCTATTTAGAAAATTCCTTCATAATAGGTATTCAATTATAGACTCTTCCTACTCAAACCGAATTGTATAATCTACGTTGTTATACAAAGTAGCATAGTTTCTGAACTACCAATGCATTAGTTACAACAACAAGCTAATGTTTCAGTACGTAGCATTCATGAACTTGGGTTCAACAATTCCCATACTGCATTTGTGCCAGAGCCATAGCCGTCTGGAGTAATATGGACGCAGGTTTAAGCCCTTGGTTGGGGGAACAGGGACATAGTAACTCGATATAAACATTTTAATCCACTGCAACAAATATTTCTGTGGTCCAAGGCACAAAACGTCTATGAGACTTGGCAGTAGCACCGATACCCAAGCTTTCATTTCTGAAAATCAGTGGCGTGCATACATGTTTCACACTGACCAGTTTTCCTGTTAGGTAGGCAAAGTATTTCAAACTAGAATCATTAAACTTAGACTAAATATAGAAGGCAGTTACATCGAAGTCAAGCTTATGATGAGGGCCATAAAATAACAAAAGTTTAAAAGAGAAAACAACCACACACAACATAACAAAATCACTACAGACCTAAAGCACGAAACACATGGGTCTATCTTTAACGTTATAGACTTGTGTTCGGGAGAAGCTCGGTTCGAATCTTGGCATAAACAACGACTAATTTTACTGAGGTTAAAAATTCCTGTCTCCTGAAATATAACGCCATATAATCCGTTGGAAATGAAGTTACATTTCGGGGAGGAACATGAATCTTTCATCTTCGGAGTTTAAGAGTAAGCAAAGCAAGAAAGCATGTATTAGGTAACACGCAAAACTAACTTCAATCGAATTACACTGCGTTATATCCCAAAAGATAAAAGGTTTTAGTGTCATCCCTATGAGAATCTCAAAACTTTTTGAGGTGTTCCGTAATTTTGCTCAGATATTTTGGGCATATGAAGAGATAGTACCAACATTAGATTGCGAAATTTTCTTTCCATATGTGTTCCAAGTTTTCATTCATCAATCACCGTAATTTCGGCGCTGTATTGTTTAATAGTGCAGTCACTGTACCCGTAAACACTCAATTAGCAATGCTGATAAACATCATTCCATTACTGTTCTTTATTCGCCTATTACAGCCCGCTGAGTTATGCAATAGTCCTGACTAGGCTTCGATTCTTATCCGGTAATTTGCGGGTTACAAAATATGAATTTTATTTAATTATTTTCCTGTAAGTATTTGAAAACGTCCTGCTTTTCACAATATCGATTGCAATAATAAGCCACAGTTTTAATTTAGTCGTACATCAGAGTAATGGGATTTTAAGAATACAGGCATTTTCTATAGTCCCTGTACATAATTCACTGACATTCTAATTGAAATTCATACTTCAAATATTTTCTGAATGTTATGCGTTACCCGTAGATCCGTTAGAGTCAGTAATATTTATTTGGTTTTATTGGGATACCGTTTGTCCATTTTCCTTATCCACAATCAATTTCTGGAAGATACAGCTTCACTTTACATTTCCTACTACAAAATGTTTTTCCAGGTTACCTATCTCCAGAATGCTTCTGAACAAAATTTTGTGTGCATTTCTCTTTTCATCATTTTTGAGATAGGATATATACCGAGGCTTTAGCAATGGTTGAAGTCTACCTTACACACCAGCTGTTGAACTTGTGAACGTCCAAACCTGTTACAGTTTTCCGTGGACGCTATGGTCCTCTTTAGCCATTTCGGAAGGGTGACTGGTTTATTGGCGAGACCGATTTATTAGCATGTTATGACTTGTTTTTCGCATCTGGACAGAAAACAACTGCCTTGTTTCTGTTTACATGTACTTTGGATGACCAGAAGGGGACAAGGTCACCACGGGAGGCAAGTCTGTAGTTTTCCGAAGATGTGAATTTTGTTTTGTTGACTCGTGTAGCTGTCATAAAGGGTCTTCGGAAGGGTGTGGCTGGACCCTAACTAAAGAAAATAACCGCTCTCACATGTGGGGTTCCGAGTTCTGTATCTTGGGAACTGTTTTATTCTCAAAGGTCGTTATGTGATTGGCTTGTACTGATTGCATGATGAATTTGGCTAGTTAAAATCAGCCAACAGGAAATGAATTCTTGTCTGGGGGAGTGGTCGTCGATTCAAATCCTTCTTGGGGGATGAAGCAACGCTCCCGCAGGATAACAGTGTTCAGAAACTTGGCGTTCCGAATTGATCGGAGGCAGACGTCATTGGACACCCATTCCTCATGTTGCTCTAAATTCATCCATCCTTCTCTTTGAATCGTTGAAATTTGATATTAGTAAATGGCCATATTACTCCGTGCTTGCAAATGGAGTTATATATTTCGCTTCTAAATAAATAAACAGTTTGTGGACAGCGGAAGTTGTGCTGTTGATTTCGAGCAGTGGACTGGCTTCAAGTGTGCGGTTTCCGGTTGCCTCAGTTATTACCGTAACACGATCCTGATAGGAGTCAAGTGGTCTACCGAAGCCGGCACNGGAGTGGTCGTCGATTCAAATCCTTCTTGGGGGATGAAGCAACGCTCCCGCAGGATAACAGTGTTCAGAAACTTGGCGTTCCGAATTGATCGGAGGCAGACGTCATTGGACACAACTCCTCATGTTGCTCTAAATTCATCAGTCCTTCTCTTTGAATCGTTGAAATTTGATATTAGTAAATGGCCATATTACTCCGTGCTTGCAAATGGAGTTATATATTTCGCTTCTAAATAAATAAACAGTTTGTGGACAGCGGAAGTTGTGCTGTTGATTTCGAGCAGTGGACTGGCTTCAAGTGTGCGGTTTCCGGTTGCCTCAGTTATTACCGTAACACGATCCTGATAGGAGTCAAGTGGTCTACCGAAGCCGGCACATAAGTACAAAGAAATAAAGAGGGAGGGTAACAAACTTCGTGGGGCAGAGCTTGCCGTCTTGGAAATACAATAGTTCTCAGCGAGTAAAATAATACCCCGCTCATATGAAAACCCAAGGTTCGTTATCGTTCTCACAAAAGCCCGCCACTACTTCGTATCTTCAGCCGGATGAATACAACTGCATAACATCTACTTCTGAAGAATGAATTAATATGTGTAGGGCATATGCTACTGTGATATGACGCCCGAAATCCGGAATAGTGGAGTCAAAATATATGTCAACTGCTAGGCAATGCCTCGGTAAACACAATCCGCAGAAACGAATACGCAAGCAACAATCGAGTGACTTCCGTTGCTAGGCAACGGCGCTCTAAACATGCCTTCCCATCAATAGAGAGACCGTGTTTTCTGCGTGGGCCGTGCAAAATTGTTATAGAGAAGAGTTATTTGAGGCCGTTCAGTGAAGTGAATCGAGTTCCTAGACGCCTGCCTTCCAGGATATGAGCTCGGGAGGAGAGGAATTGAGTTTAGTCGAGTCTTCGGGATTGGCAGCTGCAGAATAATGACAAGGAATTAGTCTGTGAAAAGAAGACTTCTTGTGTCATTTGAATTTATAGTGGGACTGTTATAAATCCGTTGCCAGGATACGACTAATGAAGAGTGAAAAACCTAGTGCGTGTAACGGTGAAATGCAAAGTGTGTAGATTAGCGATAGTGCTGTAATATCTGTAGTCCCGAGTTGAGTGTATAAGGTGTCAATAAATCCAATCACCCAATCCAAAACACGTCTATAGTCACTAATACACGTGACAAAATATTATTCACACCTGCAGCAGCGGAGGTCTGAAATTAATTTTCTATTTGCTTACTCTTGCCTTTTAATTGACCGCCTCTATGGTCTAGTGGTCAGCGTTCCTGGCTACAGATCCAGATGTCCGGGTTCAATTCCCGGCGCTACAAGATTTTATCAGAGAAGTAGTGGGTTTGGAACGGTGTCCACTCAGCCTCATGATGATAACTGAGGAGCTGTTTCAAGGAAATATCGGCTCCGGTCTATAAAACCGAAATTAACGGCCGTGGGGATTCGTTGAGCTGACCACGCGACACCATTTATCCGCTGAAGTTGCCACTAAACTTTGCCGACAAGCGGCGGTAGCTCGGTCGGTACGGTTCGCTTGCAGACTGAAATCACGGAGTTTGTTTTGTTTGTTTTGCCATTTAATTATGATAGGAGTACTGCATTTAGACTACCCGTCTCATAGTCCCATGTAAATTACCGAAACAACACGAGGACTAACTGTTGACCCAATTGCGTTACAACCAAGATAAGTGTATGAAGATTAATGCCTTCTGCAATTTGACGCTATGTAATCGTGTCCAAAATTATAAACGCTCCAGGCGTACAGGTTACCGCCATTTTCAGTAGAGAAGGCTCTTCTGCCTTGAAGATGATACTAGCAAGCTATTTAGAAAGTATGTAAGTTTCTTTATGGAATTACTCGTACCTACCATAAGACAATCATATTCGTATTTATCCTCGTGAGAACCTCAACTTTCACACAAAATAAATATAATTTTAGTTTATGAAAAAAAAAATGTTTAAAAAAATCCTCTGAAAGTAAAACGCAAAATTATTCCTGTATTTAATTGTGCAATTATACACTCTGCTATGAAGATATAAGGGCAAATGGAGGTATAGCTTCAGCCCTCTTGACCTTGATACTAGATGTAGATGAGTGGTCAGCTTCACGCTTTAACCGCTTTACCCCGGAGAAAATTTCTCCGGGACTCATGAGATAGGAGACAGCTTTTGCCCCAGAATCGGTCTTCACGCTATGGGACACATAAATTCTTCTACCCTTACTGAGAATCAAAAACGAGTCAAGTTCACAGCCTTGCCGGCACACCGAGTGAACTGTCCTTGTTTTTAATAGGACCTATACAGAACTTATATGGTTCAAGGAAGAAATATTTAATTAGGTGTATTGTATATTTTTTGTGGTTTATTTGACGATGCTATCAATATCTCGATTATATAGTGTCGAATAATAATTCGATTAATGAATTTCAGGAAATTTGGTCAATCGGTCGGGTAGATTGCTGCTGGTCTTCGCCAGCCCTATCTTTCTTGGTTCCGGGTCCCGCCGAGTCCACGATCACATCCTTGTCTCTCACTCTTCCAGGGGATTTTGGCGCTCGTTATATACCTGTAGAAACTGAGGAAAACCATGGATAATATTGGTCAGGATAGCCGGGATCGCGGGCGATTTTCGAACGGGACAAATTCCCGTTAAAAATGTGAAGTATTTCGCTAAGCCGTCTCGCTTGATGAGCACGGATTTGTTGTGAATGCACGCCACTGCAAGGTCTCTTGGAGATACTGAGGCTTGTTCTGCTGGACGTTAATGGCGGTGTGAAACTGAATTTATTAATTTGTTACCGGTACGTGTCCAGGAAAAGGCTACGAAATTGTAGAGTATAGAGATTCATGGTAGTACCCTGCCTTCCCTCCTGCTTATGTTCCCTAGGGAAGGCTAAGGGACGCCTACCCACATCCTCCATGAGGAACAGAGGCATGCAACCAGCCACGCTGCTTCTATAGACTTACTACTGTGGCGACAATGAAATAGCGATGCTGGTCGCATTGACGCCAACGGAAGAGCAACGCCTGAATTACGCCATCCAGTTTGGTAGAGGCTGGGTGGACCCCAAGACAAGCCTGGGCCCATTGGAGAAGAGAAAAATTTCTTTCCCCTGAGGGGAATCGAACACTGACTACACGGTCGTCTAGCCCGTGGCCAGCCGGAACAATTTTCATGGTATCTATAGTAATAGCGGTGGAGGAGCATCGGGGCTTTTGACCCTGTCAGAACTGAGACACAGGCTGAACACGATTTGTCTATATTAGGTCCTGAAGCCAGTTATGAAATTCAATATTTCATCCATATATAACTACTTTTCTGCGTTGAAGAGAGAAACAGTCGGTTCTACCGAAACGTCTATAATGGTCTACAATTCTATACTTCAATACGTAACATCCAAGGAGACACCAATTTTGTGTTAATTTTAACTTTTTTCTCTTTTTTAAAATATATTTGTATTTGGAAGAAAGCAGTCTTCTGGGATTTGGCACCGTGTATAGTATGTGGTGTTAACCGACGTTTCGGTTTTTTACCGGTTCTAACGGTCTCTCCGCTTGCAGAATTCTTATATTTTTTCTTCTACCCTGAAGATGGAGGCGATACGTTCCTCCGAAACGTCGGTTAACACCACATATACACGGTGCCAAATCCCAGAAGACTGCTTTCTTCATAGTCACCGCCGTGAAAGCCTCAAATCTTACATGTTTGTATTAAGTGCACGTGTATATAATAAAGCGGGAACAAATTCGATTTCCAGGGCCCTCCAAAACTCCATCGATTCCTTAGAGAATGTATGTTTCCTCAATATGATTGGGAACATACAGACTTCCACCACGTGGAACTTAACGAATTCCATATTGCAAATACCGTTTAAGTTTTGATGTTTCATGAACAGATAATACGAGAATGACAAAGGAAACGTACGACCTTTCCTGCTATAAAGAATAATACGTAATTAATTTGTAAGAAGCAGATTCTGACAGAAACGGATAATGTGAAAATATTGTTACTTTCTTCATGCATAGGCTTATTGATACGCTATCAGATGTACAGGTGGCCGGTCACGGTCTAAGGCATGAACCCTCTTCGCTCGCTCGGACTCTAGGATCGTGGGTTACAATCCCACTCGAGGCATGGATGTTTGGTGTGGGTATGTGCTTATTCTGTGTTTGTGTTGTCCTATATTTAGGTAGCGGGCTTGCGACGGGCTGATCACTCGTCCAAGGAGCCCTACCGTCTGTGAAAAATGTTTAAGGAACTGAATAAGAGGCCAGGATCCTGAAGGGGCTGAAATTGCCATTAAAAAATCAGATGTACAGGTGCTATATTATAAATTACTGGTCCGTAAGGAGTATGTTGCCTGTGTTATTAATGAAACTATAAAAAATAAAATTACTATCAAATATTTGTGACAATGGTACATTGATACAATTATTATGTTTCTGGACATTATCCATTGGGCCCAAATGAATAAGGTTTACCTGAAGACGAAGACAGAATCCAACCTTCAGTCTCCGAAACGTCATGTTTTAAATAAAAACAAGACGATGTTACAAACAGAAACAGGACGATGGTTAATGTCCTCACTCACTCATGAAGCTGAGCCCTTCTTGAGAAGCTGCAAATTGTGCAGCTACTCAAGAACTTCCAAACAATGCATGGAACCCGAATGTTCATTACCGTGTTCACAAGAGCTCTCCACTGGTCCCTATCCTAAGAATGGATAATATCCAGATACACAATAATTGTAACACAATTACGATTTCGTAAACTCTGTATTCCCCTATACACATACCTGTACATGCTATCTTTGTGCCTCTTGTACGAGTATTGTACCAGAACAAAAATGACACTTCATAAGCAGAAATCATGGAGTAGATTTCCCAAACTTTTAAACTTGGAATAGAAGCCAGGGAATGACATTACTCAGGACGTGAAAAGCACCAAGAAGTCGTTTGGAAAATGGGTGTAATTTGATTTGGATTATAACTGTTTAGTCACCTTAGAAGCAAATCAAACCCGTAAGTACACTAAGCTTCGAATTGTGGGGTAATTACAATTTCTGCTGTGCTCTAAAGAACCGAAATACATGCTTATTAGTGGTTCCTTGAACCGTTACGCCTCTAATCCAACAAGTGTAACTAGTACAGTAGGAGAGTGTAGAAGTTTGCCTTTTCATGTTTCAGCCACTACTCGCCACCATCCGGAGAATAGGCAGCACTGTAAAGGAATTAATTAATACATCAAGACTACTGGGTTTCTGGAATTTGTCCATCGCCCGGTATTCTAAAGAACAATGAAGAACACAACGTTCCGAACACTGGATCTGTTTCCGTCCTCATGTGAATGATGTTAGCTTCTTATAACGGTCCCAATAGAGTAGGTGTCTCCCACGCCACCACCTGAGGATGGACACAGATCCAGTTTCCGAAACGTTGTGTTCTTTGGAATATGAACTATAGTCAATTCCCAGAAAGCAAGTCGTACTAAGTGTAACACACAATCTGCATATATTTTTAGATTTGGAGGATAGTTAGAAGTGCGTCGAATTTATATTGTGACATGAGTGCTTAAATATTTATCGCTAGGCAACGGACACGCGAGAAACAATATAGAAACTGCTGGAAACGATGTTCTCTATGAGGTCCGTTCTGAGGCTATATAGCGAGAGCCATCGGGAAAAGTTAGTCAAGACTAGGAGATCATAAGTTACCGTCATGAATTAATTCTGTGATAGTAGCCAGGCACAACGACATAAACACGAGATTAGGGGGAGCTCAATTGTTGGTAACCGTTATCTAGTAACGGCTAGTGAAGACATAGGATTCTTAATGTTTAGAATAGTGATTTGTAGAGTGTGTAGATCCGTGAAAGTTTATACTTTTTAGTAGTTACTTGTTATAAGTGTTCAGTAAATTCAATTACCAATCCAAACCCCGTGACTAGTCACAACATTGACAATATAAATATTTAATAGCCGTTAGAGGTGAAACTGTGAAATACTGATTCTGTTACCTTCATGTGGGTTCCATCTGTTTATTTTCATGACTGACTGCAGAATGTTCAGAAATTACAGATGTAATTATTCCGAAGCTTCATATGTTTAGTTTTAGTTAGATATTCAAGATACTCAATTTTTCAACATATTCTTACACAAAGAAGAAACGAAAATCCATTTTCATCCTTCACACAGGAACCAGGTGGAAAATACCCGCTACGAAGTGTATGAAAAGTCACGGAGATGTCTGTAAATAAACACGCAAAACTCAGAAATGCCACTACATTTGGAAACTGAAAATACCAGAGGCATATACAATATGGCATTGCAGAGAAATGTCATATGAGCCAGGCCTGTGTGAAATGGTAATGACCTACTTTTGTACAGACGTGAGAAAGAGAACAGCGTAGCAGCCTAAAATAATATCTTAATTTGGTCCACTGACGAGCTCCTGAGAAGAGGAGAGTTAACATTCGAATTCATTAAAGGGGGACGTTTGTTCATAGTCGAATTAACTCCTTTGGAAGAATATGATGGAAGTAGTAAGCTGTATAAAGCTGGAAACCACGACATGTTAAAGCATGATGCAAATGAAAACGTGGCATGTCTGAAGCAAGGGCTACGCAATATCGGGATAGATACAAAACGTGTGTGGATTTTAAATATTGTCACGTGATAGAAGTGATTATAGGAGGGGTTTGGATTGGTAATTCAATTTATTGACCACTTACAGATGGTAACTGCAAGTATCCATAGCGCAATCGCTAATTCTCGTTCTCTGCAGTTCACTACAGCACGCACTAAGACTTCTCAGTCTTCAGTGTTTTCGTTGTTTGGTAACGGCTTCCAAAGGCGGACATCGCCTTTACTCTGGGGTTACAGTTGTGTGTGCCCAGTGACAATCGAAATGTGGCGGCCTCTATCAGTAAGAAAAAATTGAGATTGTGGAAGTTAAATGATATAATGATACAAACTTCGTCCCAAGTGCAAACAATATATTATGTGTCCTTGATCTTGCTCCTTTACACTACATGTTTCGGCCTCAGACGGCCATCATCAGGTGTATAAGACTCACGTTGCTGTCACACTGCACCCAGCCCAAAATTTAACATTTAAAAACAATTTTCTTGTTATTATCAACATCTGCTTCGTTGATATCTGTCTGGTTCGTAGATTATTTTACACACGTTAATTTTGACTTTCCTGTAGTAGCACCATAAAATCTTTAGTTCTAATTTTAAAATCCTTTAAAATTTTTCTCTANAACGCTATATATTCTGCTTTTGTTTCTTTCTTTTCTACAAAATAAATACGTACCTTAATCTGTCTCGTTTCCTTTCATTCTCTTAGGCCAAATTCAAGTGAAATGTGTGCCCTCCATTATTCACTGGAGTAGAGCTAGCTCAACCGGTAGAGCGGTGTCCATGGGCTGAACGGCTGGCGTTCTATTTCCGGTAGCGTCAAATTGTTTTTACCTACTTCACAATGTTCACATGGGCCTGGAGTTTACCAAACCTCCTACACAATGAGTATTGGGGGCTCTTCCACGGGGTTAAAGCGGCCCGGGGAGTGAAGCTGACCACTCACCAGCATCTAGTAGCGAGATGAGGAATGGTGGAGTTGTACATCCATTGCTCCATAAATCTTCATGGCATAGTGTTAAATGAATTGTGCACAGGAAACATTTTACCTTTTAACTTTACTTCTGATAGTCACATAATTTTCTAACGGAATCCTCTCATTTCATTCAGAAATCCTCTCCCAGTATTCAGCCCTTGAACGCAGTACCTCTCCTCTACGACTCTCCTCCACGACTCTCCTCCAAAGGCCGTACTATTCATACCATTAGCGGTATGAACAATACGGGGAGGAGTAAGTAAATATGTCACAAAAGGACACAATGTATAAAACATGTGTTATTTGAAATGGGAAAACATTTATTTGTCGGCATATCCTCCATAACATTGATACATAGGTTCTATAGCTTTGCCAGCGCACGGAAACTCGCAGCGTTGAAGTCTTTCTTGGCTGTTACATCAGCCACTTCCGCACCTCCGTTTTTCTTCTCGATCAAGGAAATATTAGCCACCCAAATCGTGAATCGCTTTACGCGACAAATGATTCCCACAGTAAAGTGAAAATATTTTTATGAATATCCTTTGGAATAAGTCCTTTTGCTAACAAAAAACCCACAACATAACGCCGATCTTAGATAGTACACTCCTCAGGCACTGTCGCCATTTTGACTACTGAAACCAAACTCTGAACATACGCATGCACTTCTGCTACGTAGACTGCGTTGCTACTTAGTGATACATATAGAAAACCTATTACATACATTACAACTAATTTACTTCCATTTGTGGCTTATTTACTGACTCTCTCGTGTTTTCTTATAAACTCTACTGCGATCATTTCATACGAGTTCTCCAATAGTTACAGGGTTATTAATAAATTATGTCGGAACAAAACACTGGATAATAAATTAACTGGGCTCGTGTATTTCTTCTTCTTCTTCTCTGGCTGCACGGCGCTTTTAGTTTAGCCTTCACCTCCTTTCTTGTACAGTACCTACTATGTCTCGCAATTAATGTTCAGTTCTAGTAATACCTTCTCTATGGACTGCTTGTCCATTGCGCACACAATTCTTCATTAAACTGTTTAACAATTTTGTCCCCAGAAGCCTACAATTTCCGACCTTCTAATATTCACGTACAGTTCGAGGCTCTTCTCATGATGACGTAGTAGCAAAGCCCCCTTCAATGTGAGAAAATTGCATAACCTATAGGAGGCAGATTATTAATGGTCACTTGCTTGTGACTAATTGTAGGGCATACCAGCCGTGTCGTTGGCAAGGACGACAGTAATGATGAACCGTTAATGACAGATTACCGTATTAATGGCGATGTTGATGGACGCACTTGGTTCAGAGGTAGGTATGTTTTATTGAAAAAAAAAAGTTACAAAGAAATTGTGGTTGGAGAAATTTATTTGTTGCGAATTTTTTTTTTTCATCAGAGTGGGGAGATGTTTGATTGATTCATTTTAGGTTTATTAAACGATGTATTTTTATTATCCCAATTCATATAGCACGAGGGACAAACTTACTGAAGAGTTGTGAAGCGTGTGATAATTTTTTTTTAATTCAGGAGCTGCAAATAGACGTGGATTGGATGCCATAGTTCTTTAGGGATTCAAAAAACTTGCCTATACTGCCCCTTTAAAAGATCATGTTTCTATGAAACGGCTAATAATTTACGCCATGTAAGATTTGAGGCTTTCACGGCGGTGACTATGAAGAAAGCAGTCTTCTGGGATTTGGCACCGTGTATAAGTGGTGTTAACCGACGTTTCGGAGGAACGTATCGCCTCCATCTTCAGGGTAGAAGAAAAAGTATAAGAAATCTGCAAGCGACAAGACCGTGAGAACGGTAAAAGCAGTCTGCTGGGATTTGGCACCGTGTATAAGTGGTGTTAACCGACGTTTCGGAGGAACGTATCGCCTCCATCTTCAGGGTAGAAGAAAAAGTATAAGAAATCTGCAAGCGACAAGACCGTGAGAACGGTAAAAGCAGTCTGCTTTTACCGTTCTCACGGTCTTGTCGCTTGCAGATTTCTTATACTTTTTCTTCTACCCTGAAGATGGAGGCGATACGTTCCTCCGAAACGTCGGTTAACACCACTTATACACGGTGCCAAATCCCAGAAGACTGCTTTNCAGCAGTTTAATATATGCCTTACATATATATATATATATGTATATTTGTGTATTTGTTTTAATTATTACCTCTTGACTTCATCTGCTATTCGAATAAAGTAATATTATGGAGTATAAATCTGTACAATACTGTTGTTACGTAACGAATTTGTCACGATTTATGGATTTGACTATAGATGTGGTATGAACTGAATATTGAATTTATTGTCACCACTCGGAACTACAAGCAATTACAGCGCTATCGCTGATCTCCACGCTTTATAAATCACCACGGCACTCGCTAAGCCTTTTCCCATCCTGCTGTCTTTTAAACAGCAGTTACCTGGCAACTGTTTCTAACAGTGGAAATTCTTAGCTTTCCACGCTAAGGTACTATTGTCACAGCCACCCGTGCAGAACTCTCTAATTCTCTCAATCCCCGGAACTCGACCGACCCTGTTAATATTATTTCCGCACTAATCATGTAGAAAATATCGTTTCTATTGTTATAGTCCAACAGTACCTCGACCGTTACCATGGGAACCCATATACAGAGCAGTTGCCTAGCGATAGCCCCTGTATTGTTGACAGATTTACCGACCGTTATCTTCTCGCGGTTGTTGCAAAAGAACAGCTTTACACTCTAAAATATGTATGGTGTTTACTATACTATCAGAATTCTCACCCATCCACCCCATCCATGAATGGGCTTGTTGACTGAGGTTAGCTCTGACGGACCCAGCAAAGTGGTTATCTCCCACCCCCCCACCTGAAGACAGAAACAGATACAATTCCCGAAATATGTTGTTCTTTGGAATACCGGACGATGGGCCTAGTAATCCCGAGTGTTATACACCACCGTCCGAACCCCATAGACTCGACTAGTAGAATTTTACTTCAAAACTACTGTGGGAATTAATATTAGAAGGTAAAACAGTAAAATTATCCCAGTGTGTAATAAATTAAACACCATGGCATGAAGACTTATAGCTCCACCATTTTGACTTCCGCACTAGATGGAAGTGAGTGGTCAGCTTTAAGCTTCGGCTGTTTTACCCCTTGGAAAGAATCCCCTATATCCATTGGATACGAGGCTGTGTAGGACCCAGAGCCGGTCTGGACGCTGTGGATTAGAGAGATATCTGTTCCCTTACCGGGAACGGAACCCCGGTCGTCTAGCCCTAGTCCGTAGCTATAACGACAGAGGTATCCCGGATGTATTAAAATTAGGATCAGACTGTAGTTTTATCCTCTGTATAAAATACATACACTGCACTTTAATATGAAGCTTTTCATTAACAAATTAAGTGGCAGGGAATATTAAATACGGCCTGAGTTGTTTTATTTTACTGCACGTAATGATATATTTTATGATATGTATTATGTATGACACGTTGCGTTTCATGACTCGATCATACTAAAATCGTGACGGTAATCTCGTCATAACCGCCTGCACCTGGATGTGCAGCGATTTTAAAATGGCCAAAATTACGACAGGAGATGCCATTCCATTTTTCAACGAAGCCTCCCCCTCCCTCCGCTCTCGAAGTTATCTCCTGATGAAAATCGTAAAAACCGTCACTTTCTACCGTATTATACTAATCCGTGGACGTAAATTTCGTTACCAGATATTTTTATGGATCATTCAACATATGGCACTAATGACGGTTTCAGGGAAGTGAGGAAAGCAAGAGAAAGGGGAGAAATACGAAATATGAACATGTATATTTTTTAATAAGGAGGGTTGAATGAATTAATAAATCCAGTTAATGGTGGCGTGCATATTAGCTGTCGGTTACGTTAAATTGAAGTTTGTTTTTGTATGCTTTGCTGTTGCTCCATTTTGTATAGTCTGTCTTCTTAGACCTGACCTATGGACTGCGCATAAGGAAATGTATATAGCTAGGTTGTGGTTGCTGCTGCAGTGTGAGAGGAATGGACGACGCCACTCTGTAACGGAATTCCGTGATTATCCCATGTACACTCCGCAATCTTTATCTCAGTTTTCTTTATTGCTAGTGGGGTGGGACTAAGTCCCTTGTACTGCGGCCACTTCTGGCCTATTGTACCAGCCCCAGATGATAGGTGAGGGTGATTGTGGAGCAATTGATGAAATGAAGATTGGCAAGGGAAACTGAAGTACTTTGAGGAAACCTGCCCCCAGCGTCACTTTGTCCACCACAAATCCCACTTGACTAGACACGGGATCGAACCCGGGCTGCCGCGGCGGGAAGCCAGCGACTAACCGTTTGAGCTATGGCGCGGCCATTTTATCTAAGTTAGTGGACCCGACCGAAGCCACTGCGCATTCTGCTGAGAGCGCCAGGTCTAAATACACTGATAGTAAGACGATGGGATCTATTGCTGCCGTTCAAAGTGATACAGATCACTTTAAATTAAACTACGGCGAGGGAACCATTACGTTTAAGTATTGTTATTATTATTATTATTATTATTATAAGTAATCGTGCTAACTTTGTAATTGACCTCTGTGCTGTTAAGTCTGCACGTAATTAAACACCAGTTGTATTGACTTGAGTTATTATTATTTCTTCCTCTCATACAATCTCACTCCTTTCGTTCGATCAATGAAAGTGTTATTTTTCCCCCCCCCCCTTGGCACTACAGCCCCAGTGGGCCTAGGCCTACCTCCATGAACTTCTCCGTTCACTTCGGTTTTTCTAGATCTTACACATTCGGTAGGACTCCTTGGGCGGGTGATCAGCTCGTCGCAAGGCCTCTACCTGTACACAAACACAGAAAAATGCGAAAGTGTTATTATCATGCCAAATTTCATTAGGTCAGAGTAATCAGTATACGTCTAATTACACAGTACGTACTGAATCATCTGCCGATTGAAGACAACCTTCTTGTTAGATGTGACCTTGTGTATTGTGTCATATAGAGCCATTGCTAAGCAACGACTTCGGGATAAGTAAATATACCAGAAGTTTCTAGGCAACGGCTCGATAAACACGTTACACATACAACGGTCGAAGTATTGTTGAATACGAGGTGTTTCTGCTTGGTCCGTGCTGAAATGTTTTAAGCAAGAGACAACGTTGGAGCGTAGTCAGTTGCTAAAGTTCTGTTGAGTTGTGAGATATCCGCAGGACTGTAATGATGTGAGCACAGAAGCTGGAGAATTTCCATAGTTAAGGTTCGTTAGCAGGCATTGACTAGCGAAAGCAGACTGAGAAGATGTAACTTTTGGTCTAGTGATTTGTAAAATGTGGGGATAAGCGATAGTATTATATAATTACTTGTAGTTACGTGTTGAGTGTATAAGTGGCCAACAAATATGTTTACCTATTTAAACCCCGTCTATAGGCACACATACTATTTGAGAGTATTACGTTATAATATCACCTACTTTCGGAGGAGCGTGATGCCTCCATCTTCAGGCTTAATTATGCACCCTTCTCTTCTGAAGATGGAGACAGCACGTTCTTAGGAAATGGTGGTAAACCTTCACCTTGCCGTTTGACGTTACCTTCCAGAAGAGATCTTTAGTTGCTGCTATAAGAACCAAAAAATACTTATTAGTTGTAAAGAAATTGAATGACTAATGACGTTTCGGAGACTTAATCCTGTCTCCGAAAACCTTGTAGCATAATATTATCTGCTTTATAAAGCATGTACTGTCAAATGACTCTTATATAGTGCTCAAGGAAGAATTTTCATTAACTTGCTATATGTGCGATATGTTCCCTTGACGGAAGGCGAAGCATATTCATAAGAGACAAACCCAGCTTCTCGTCAGAGAGGATGTTACGTAAGGACCATGACCTCAAGGGTTTAGTTCAAAGAACAGGGTCACTGGTCATGATCCTCAAGGGGCTTGAGGCAAGGACTAACTGCTTGACGGTAAACCGACGGTCGTAAAGTAACTCTGACTCTGACCCTGACTCTAAGTCAGTCAGTGGAATTAGTGAGTGAGCTAGAGGATTGACTCAATTCAGCCGTTGAGAGCTGCTGCTGTTAGAATCTGCTTGCTGGGGTACGGGGACGGTTTTGGAACCCAGAGGAAAGGGAACGTCGACAGTTGGAAACCGTTAAAAGCAACGATTACTGAAGACCTGACTGTGGAAACTAGTGTGCTTGTAATAGTGAACTGTAAAGTGTAGTCACGAATTGTATCAAGAAGCCCAGTAAATCCGTTCATCAATCCAAAACCCGTCTAATATCACACTACATCACGTGACAATATTCTCAGTATTCCTCCATTTAACACTGTTATGATCAAATTGAATGTAACCTCTTCTTCACGTTTTGCTTTTATAATGAAGATATAATATTGTTCTCCCATTTTCCCCAACTTGTAAATAGGTAAAGATAAAGATATTCTTATAACAGGCTGTTGTGGCTCATAGAATAGTGAGACGTCGAGTCTCCCACATTTTCGAGAAAATCAGTTCATATGGCTGTGAGATTATAAACCTTACGCGCCGGCCGGCCGCCCTTTACCCCCATGAATATTCCTGGTATTCATTTATGTTAGAGGCTGAGTCAACCGCAGGCTATAATGCGACTGGAAGGATTAGATCAATTGAAAAATCTAGTGGTCTCAATGGGAATCGAACCAGCGTCCTTCCGGATTTTGTTAAAGGGTTAGTTTACGACCCTGTCAATATCTGGTATTAAGCACCGAAGGACATGACGTTGTGGAAGAAAAATTGTAAAATTTCTTGAAAGAGACCGTGGCTAATTTGAGGGACTATCACAGTCACTTGACTTAAGAGACTGAGGAAAACCACGAGACATGTAACACAGTTTAACCGATGTCCAAAAAGCTCAGAGCATTATTGCACCTGTAACACAGTCAGCGGTTATACTCGTGTTTAGATAATTATATCGAATTATTATCGAACCAGCGTCCTTCCGGATTTTGTTAAAGGGTTAGTTTACGACCCTGTCAATATCTGGTATTAAGCACCGAAGGACATGACGTTGTGGAAGAAAAATTGTAAAATTTCTTGAAAGAGACCGTGGCTAATTTGAGGGACTATCACAGTCACTTGACTTAAGAGACTGAGGAAAACCACGAGACATGTAACACAGTTTAACCGATGTCCAAAAAGCTCAGAGCATTATTGCACCTGTAACACAGTCAGCGGTTATACTCGTGTTTAGATAATTATGTCTTTTGATGCCGACCACAGTGGCCTCACGAACTGTCTTTGTCAGTTCGAAAATGCCGATCTTGGTTTCGAATCCAACGTGAAGCTTGCATGTCTGTGTCCGTTTATTCTGTTTGAGCTGTTTTGTGTGCAGTTAGCAGCCTTGCGACGGACTGATCACCCATCCAAGGAGTCCTACCGACTGTGTAAACAATGAAGAAACCGAAAAAGCGTCCAAAGTCCAGCAAAGGGCTGCAGAACCACAGATAAATATAAACATATCATTTCATAATTTGTAGAAGAGAAAGTCAAAAGAGCTAGCAAATGATGTCTTCTTCTCCTTCCTAAACCTTCTTTGGCGTAAAGATTAATCTGTTTTTGCGGTCACAAATATTAATGTGCTTTTCCTTAAGCAGCTGTTTCACCAACGTGTTACTTATTAAGTTCTGTAATATAGTACACCGTAAGTAGAGTGAGACGAAAATCACGTATTGCTGTACTAACGTAAGTTAAAGTATTTCATGACGCTGCTCATCTATCTATACGAGTATATGCATTCAGTTAATATGTGTGAAATGAGGTTGAGTAGGGGTAGGCATTGGAACGACGCCGAAACTCAGGTGCTTAAATGAACCGCATGATAGATGACGTTGGCAATTATCCGTGTCTATTAATCTGTGGTGACTAATGATGAGATACTATGTATATATGGTAAGCTGTATGTACACATAAACATGATATTGTTTCAGTTATATGAATAGTTCTCACAGATGTGTACATAGCTAAAATCGATTGAATACAGTTGCTTGGAGGTTTCAATACGTATTGCGTGGGTATGTGTAACAGTCTGTACTGAGCGTTTGAAGTCTGATGAACCTATAATCCGGGAAAGCGTTGACCCTATCTGGAGTGATGGTGGCAGGATAGAATATTTTGAAGAGCGTCACAAAGAAAACAGGTATAGTCCGTATCGTATAATAACTGAAACACAAGACTACATTCATGTATGTAGTGATGGGTGTTGGTCAACTTCCAATGTTCCCAAGAACTCAGACAAATTTTGCGGTCATTGTGCTCCCAAATTATCCAGTTATCTTTCATCAATCATCCTAAACTTCGACGATAAATAATGTATGGTATAGCACTGTAGAATAGCCCACGAGTTATAGAGGATTGTAAGAAAGGAGTGGCATTTAACATGTGTAGGAGAGCTGAGAGCTGATCACACTCGTCGCACGGTCTAATGCATGAAATGTCTTCAGGTCCTCAAATACTGGAATCGTGTGTTCGAATCTCACTCAAGGCATGCCTGTCTATCTGTTTTTATTCTCTGTTGTCCTGTTTAGGTAGAGGACATACGAGAGGGCTGATCAACCTTCCAAGGATTCTTAAGAACTGTCTCTAAAGTCCAGAGTATTGTAAAGGTAAAATTGTAATTGTGCTAATGTAATTAAGCACTACTCCTTAAAGGCGTACGGGGGAGCGGATGTATATATCCATCTCGGCACTACTTGAAGGAGAATAATTAGTTTCACGCCTCGGCCGCTTTACCTCTAAGGAAAGAGGCCGTGGTACTTATTGGACAGAAAGGCTGGGTGGGCCCCAGAACCACTCTGGGTGACTTGGAGAAGAAATATTCTTACCCCCACCGGAACTCGAACTCCGACCCCACTCTTTTCAGTCGCTATACAGACTGAGCTATCCCAGCATGGTAATATCTATAGTACGACATTAATTTGATGGGAATAAGCCAGAGGACCGCCGGTCACGGTAGCCGAGCGGTCTAAGGCGTGAACTGTCTTCGCTCGCTCGGAAGCCGGGATCGTGGGTTCGAATCCCACTCAGGGCATGGATGTTTGTGTGCGTTTTTCTGTGTTTGTGTACAGGTAGAAGCCTTGCGACGTATGTCGTACCGTATGTCTAAGATCTAGAAAAACCGAAATGAACGGAGAAGTTCATGGAGGTAGGCCTAGGCCCACTGGGGCTGTAGTGCCAAGGGGGAAAAAAATAAGCCAGAGGACGAAACGTGAAATGTAGAATGAGGAGAAGATGATAAATGCTGACAAAATGTATTCGTAAAACCCAAATGTGAGCGATATTTAAATATAAGTGAAACCTAACTCATAACGGGATTTATAATATTGAAATATATTAAAGGGATATCATATAAAATATGGATTGGATTCGCCTGTCTCAAAATAGGGAGGAGTGACGAACTCTTTGAGAACACGGCAACCATATAAATTTGCAATAAATGTCTTGAATATCAAAGTGACCCTTAACTTCTCAAGAACGTCTCAATTGTTTCTTACAGAGATACTGTGCAACAGGCTAGTCTCTGCATACATTAAGGAGCTGCCTTGTATACGAGTATACTCAGCTACGTGCAAAGACCAGTTGCGAAGTTAATCACGTTTCTCTAGTGAATAACAGCGATGTGTAACGTTCTGGTAACAGCATTAGAGAAGCATCAGGTTGAGTAGTGTCTACAGCCATGTTTGCTGCCTCTATGAATATTGAATTAGGCATTTGCTCCCTAAATAAGACGTGGTAAGGCAAGTGCCTTTGTGTGGGGGGGCCCTGCTGGACTATTACATTACATTAAAATCTGATATGATCGAAAAGGCTGGTCTAGCGGTTAATCATTGGACTCGTGCTTCGGAGATGCTCGGTTCGAATTTTGTTGGGACATCAGCTGTACTGATTGAGGTTATCCGTGGTTCACCTCAGACCTTGTGCCTGGATAATGCATCGGTTGAGATATGTAAATTTCTTCCATAAATTATTTCTGTTGCAATATCCATTAAGTAAGCTGCAATTTTAAGCTCATAAATTTTAACTTCGTAAAGTTATTCGTAAAGAAATTGATGATAGTGGCGGCATTTCTTCTGTACTTCACTTCGCAATTCGCAAAATGTTACTACACTTAACGAGTGTTCTAATTTATGTTCCCCAGTCTTAAATCCTCTGCTCTGGTACAAAAGCCCCATTCATAGAAATCGACAAGACTAGGTAGAATACTGCATATTCTTGTTAATGCTCATCTCTCGTGTTATGCTGCAGTAAATACAGTTTATTTTATACGTTATTTGTGTTCGAGGCTGCTAGGCAAGTGACACCACCCCCCAAAATGTAGTATCTCAAATTCGTAACATACCTCTACATATTCGAAAACGGGTAGCGGAAAAAAGAATAGCTCGCAGAAGATGGCAACAAGCGAGAAACCCATCAGACAAGAAAATTCTCAATGGACTCACCCATCAACTGCACACCACAATACAATCAGCCCGTAACGACACCTTCAGACATTATATATCAAAGTTAACTCCTGAAGATCACTCACTGCGGAAGGCAACGAGGAAGTTTCAAAGGCCTATCATCGCAACATCACCACTTAGAATCTTGAATAGAACCTGGGCAAGAACCGACCAAGGAAAAAGTGAATATCTTTGCAGATCACCTAGCAAAAATCTTCTCACCTGCAAAAGATGATAACATCGATCGAGCAAAATTCCTAAAATTCCTGGACGTTCCTTGTCAACTCTCCCTACCCACATGGCCCTTTTCTCCAGCTGAAATCCATCGTGAACTCCTTAAAACGCATTCCCACAAAGCTCCGGGATTCGACCTACTAGTAGGTGTCATAACTAAACACCTTCCCACAAAAGCAACAGTACTCCTTACAACGATATACAGCAGTATGTTAAGACTCTGTTACTGACCCATACATTGGAAGTTCGCACAAGTAATTATGATTGCTAAGCCCGGTAAACCACCAACAGAAGCTTCTTCCTATCGGCCAATCAGTCTTTTACCTATGATGTCCAAGACTTTCGAAAGATTACTGTTAAACAGAATAAAACAAATGAGAGCAACAAAAGACAGCATCTCCCAATGCCAGTTAGGATTCAGACATCACGACTCAACAACTTAGCAGTGTCATCGATTGGTTAACAAAATAAAAGAACCCCTGGAGGACAAGAAAATGTGTGCATCTGTATGCTTAGATATCCAACAAGCCTTTGATAAAGTATGGCACCAGGGATTACTATACAAATTAAAAAAATATCTTGCCTTGTCAAATCTACCTGTTGATAAAATCTTACTTAACTGACGGCCATTTTCAAGTCAAAATTGGAAATACAAACTCTGACTACCACCCCATCAATTTGGGGGTTCCACAGGGTAGTGTTCTTGGCCTAATCTATACATCTGACATACCCCAAGCACACGACATAACATTGGCTATATTTGCAGATGACATTGCAATTCTGTCCTCTCATAAGAACCCTATTAGGGCAGAAAAAAATATACAGCAATATCTCAATGCCCTCCAAGATTGGCTATAACTCTGGAAAATCACAGTGAATGTCGAAAAATCAGTGCGAATAACATGCACCACAAAATGGGGCACGTGCCCACAAATCACAATAAACAATGAACCAATCCTTATACAACCTACAGTCAAATATCTTGGACTTCACCTTGATCAAAAGCTCACATGGAAGACCCATATCCGGGCCAAGAGATTACAACTATTAACAAAAGTGAGAAACATGAGCTGGTTAATTGGTAATAATCCCAGCTATCATTGGAAAATAAACTTCTCATTTACAAAACTATACTCACACCGATATGGACGTATGGTATAGAACTGTGGGGCTGTAGTAAAAACCCCAACACCAAAATCCTACAAACATTCCAGTCAAAACACTACGTTACATAACGCTCCATGGTTCGTATCAAATCAAACTCTCCACGAAGATCTTGGAGTTCCTTATATAAATGAGGTCATAAACAAACAAGCCAACAAATACAGAAACCGCATTGTGGACCATGAAAGCCAGCTAATGAAAGAACTCGCCGTCCAACTCTTAGTGAACAGAAGACTCAAACGTCAATGGCCAGGAGACCTATTCTAGGTAACGGAGGATAACCCATCAGTGGATGGTACTCCCTACAAGCCACGCAACGCCCTAACATTTTTACTCTGTATTAGTACATTATGAGTAGATTGTGAATATCCTAAAATAAATAAATAAATTTGTATTCTTACCTTGAACAGGTTAAGGAGAATAAGATTGGTGGGGAGTGTAGCAGGTATATGAGAGATGATAAATATTTACAAAATTTTCAACGTAAAAACGGAGGAAAAATCTCTTAAGAACTAGACATATGTGTTAGAGGCATGTAGAAATATTCCAACATTTCTGAGGGACCTGTTTCTTCCTAATTCTACCGTGAAGAAGGAGACAGCATGTTATTCCGGAACTTTCATGTATATCTACCAGACTACGCAGCGTGACATTCTACAAGCCAATAACCTTCATTTATGCCTACACTGAGACAAGTAAATCTCATAAAATAATGACTAGCATTGCACAACATAAAATTTATTCCAAAATAAAAAGGTTACTAAAAGTCAAAGACATTTTCTACCTTTAATGAGACCTTGATCGGACTCAAGGAAAGCCAAATAACAGGTCATATTTACGGGAAATGTAAGAAGTTTCACAGAATTGCAATGCATATTCATGGCATTTATATAACCCCATTTTCAGTTTACTGAAATCATCCAAGTTTTTAGAATTTATGTTCTGTATTGCTCGTGCCAAAACTTTTCCAGGGGAATTTCACAAAAGTTTTAATAGTTACTTCTTTTCGGAAAAAGTTCTACTGCAAAATTTTAATTGGATTCCGTCTTGTGATGTTTGGCATGTCGTTTACGTATCGATAAGAATAATAGTGTACGTTAAGAGACGATAATTCCCAGTAAAATTTACAACGGTTGTCGAAGAATATTGTCACGTCTTATGGGCGTGACTAATAATAACGAGTAAGATTTGAGGCTTTCACGGCGGTGACTATGAAGAAAGCAGTCTTCTGGGATTTGGCACCGTGTATATGTGGTGTTAACCGACGTTTCGGAGGAACGTATCGCCTCCATCTTCAGGGTAGAAGAAAAAATATNTACACGGTGCCAAATCCCAGAAGACTGCTTTCTTCAATAATAACGAGGTTTGAATTGGATTATTGGATTTATTGATCATTCCTTTACAACCACTCATAATCACAATCAATTAAAGTAACTCATAATAAATGACTCTCTAGGACTCGCTCCATTCTGATCTGAACCCCCTCTGTCTTCTCCTGATTTCAGAGACAGAGTTACTTTACGACTGGCGGCTTACTGCCAATCAGTTTATCTTGGAGACAAGCCCCTTGAGTCCAGGAACAGAACTTTTTTTTTCCAACTGAACCCTTGCAATCAGGCCTTATGTAACATTCTCTCTGACGAGAGGATGGGTCTGTCGTTTACAATTGCCGCTGGTACTCGCCAGCGCATTCATTCTCAGATCCGAGTCTCACGGGGCTCATGACCGTTCTTTAATATCTCAGCTTCGAGACTCCCCCAACCTGGAGGGTCAGGTCCCCTTATTTATACCCCCCAGGAACAGAATGGCCTGATTATATCCCCAGGCACTGGGTCCCCTTTTCGTCGCCTCCTACGACTCGCAGGGATACGGTGAAGGTATTCGAACACGCCATCACATGGGGTTCTGGCCGGCCTGGGTCGGACCGACATAAAACCTTTCATTTCCATATCCAAGAAGACGTTCGTTGATCATCTTTGCCATGTATCTATGGACACGTCTGCTTATTGCACAGCGACAGGCTGCTTTCCAAGAATTTACTTCCACGGAAACGTGTTTGCCGACTATTTCCCTAGTAATAGTTCTACATGTCACAATATAATTAAAATTTTAACACTTGTTACATTTAATATACAGTTCATTATTTAAATAGTTTAAGTATATTNGGCTGGCGGTGAGGAAATATAGCCCGAAACTCACGACACGCATTTAGAATCTCAAATAAGTGACAGGAAATATAGCTGTATCTCTAATGAGATCCTAACGGCTTTGACTATAAGTCTCAGTCTGGTTACTTTGTTGAAGGTACAGCCAATAGCCGTCGCCATGGCTCAGAAGAGTGTACGGCTTGTTATTTCCACGTATTTCCTCACTCCACCTTTTTGACGAAAGCAAAGGAGGCCCATTAGAGGCAAGATTGTATATTTTCATAATGACGATTTTTCTTTCAAAGTAAATGTGTTAACTGTGCAGGTTGCGAGTGGACAAAACTGGAGGCGCCTGGTGCCCGAAGCAGCAGGTGGAGCGGGGGGTGCGTGAATACCTTCAGGTTGACCTGGGTGACGTGTATGTCCTCACTGGCGTGGAGACGCAAGGACGTTATGACCGTGGAAGGGGCCAAGAGTATGCCGAAGAGTACATGATAGAATACTGGCGTCCAGGACTGGACGAATGGAAGCAATACAGCCGCTGGGATGGAAAACAGGTGAGTGCACGTACTAAGATTATTTGTGGTATGTAGATCCTTTGCTAGGCAACGACTGCGAAATAAGCACATATACAAAGCCGTTGTAAGGTAACGACTCCGTCAACAGATACGAAAGCAACAGTTCCACGATAATTGTTGCACTGCAAAAGAGGAATGGTGTTAGATACTCGGTCCGTACCGAGATGTTTTAAGCATATCAAGTGAAGAGTCATTCCAGTCTTTATGAGCTGTTGTTGTTAGAAGCTGTTAGCTGAGGCACGGAGATAATTAAGGAACCAAAAGTTCCGCCGTTGAAAGCCGTTACCAGGCGACAACCGGTGGAGATACAGCAGACTGAGAAGACTTAAGTGTGTGCTGTAGTGAACTGCAGAGCGTGTGAATTAACGATAACGCTGTAGTTACTTGTAGTTACGATTTATAAGAGTTCAATTAGTCCAATTACCGATCCAAAACTCTCTATTGTCACTCACGCTCGTGTCAATATATTTAGCATTTTGTCCGGTGTTCATTCGCCGTGGTGAAATTCGAAAATATTGACTGGAATTGTCTTCCGTAAACGTTACCTACACAGCTCTTGCGTAAGGTTGTTTACAGGAGGTACGTCAAGGCCTCGTTCATGCAGTGTAGACCTGTAATATAAAAATTGTTTGTCAAAGAAGTGAGCCATGAAAATAAAGACGGGATTCATATCTGACATTTAGATTAGATTAGATGCCGTGTAGTCTGGTAGATCGTTACTTAAGCAGCATCTTCACAGTGGTTTACTATGCAAGATTTGAGGTTCTCACGGCGTATAAGAGTTGATTTCTTTCTGGATGTGACACTGTGCAGTTCTGTAAATCGTGATCTAGGAAAAGCTCCCCTTAGATGTTTACTATCCTAGATTGAAGGTTCTCACAGCTATGACAGTGAAGATTCCTGCCTTTTGAGACGTAATTCCATTGATTCTACTAATGACCTTGGAGTGTATTCGATGTTTATTCTGGGATGTGACGCCGTGTATTTTCTTGGTAATATTCTAGATTAGCTTCTGTAAAGACGTTTACTATTTATATGAGATTTGAAGTTCTTAATGAGAAGTACACGGTATCATAACCCAGAATATATTCATCTGAATTCTTGTGGATCAGGATAAGGGCTGTTGGTGGGCTCTTGTGAACACGGTAGTGAAACTTCGGGCTCCATAAATGGAGTAGAATTCCTTGGCTATATGAAGAGCTAGTACCTTTCCAGTGATTTCGTTTCAGTGGATTTAATGAGTATCCATTAATTCCTTGTTACTATTCTTCTCAAAATCTCTCGTGTTTGTGTGACGTAAGGACTCTGTCAGAAGCGTCGAATGGTAGGATAACTGATGAATTATGAACTTAGAAGGATTTGGAATGAAACGTTCATAGCATCATCTAGGTTCTATCCCGGGTCCCCACCTCGGCGGCCCGGTTTCAAGCTTAGGACTGGTTATGTTGGATTTGTGATGGAAAAAGTGGAGCTGGAAAAGATTTCCTCAGAGTATTTCGGTTTCCCTTGCAAATTTTCATTCCATCGATTGCTTCACACACATCGTCATCTGTCATCCGGGGCTGGTAAAATAGACCAAATACTGTGGCTGACGTACCGAGTGTACTCAGCCTCACCTCACCCCAATAAACCAGGAGGGGCTTAGAAAGCCCACAAAAACCTAGACCAAGACTCGAATCCAGTTCCTCCCGAATACGAGTCTAGACCGTTTCCGATACACTAACCCGCTCGGTATACACGGGATATGAAACATGCGGATGGTAATTAATGATATTCATGGCATAACCATTACTCAAATTATGTGTGAACTTACATTACATGTGAAGTAAATTATAATCCTATATTACACACTCAGTGTGTTTCTGGACATTATCCATCCTGTTATTGTTTAAAACACAACGTTTCGGAGACTGGATTTTGTCTCGGTCTTCAAACAGAAACCTACTTTATCTATCTATCTATCTATCTATCTATCTATCTATCTATCTATCTATCTATCTATCTGTCTGTCTGTCTGTCTGTCTGTCTATCTATCTTATCTATCTATGTATCTATCTTATCTATCTATCCTATCTATTTATCTATCTCTATCTATCTATCCAAATCTATCTATCTATCTATCTATCTATCTATCTATCTATATCTGTCTATCTATCTATCTATCCAAATCTGTCTATCTGTATAACTATATATCTGTCTGTCTATCTATCTATCTGTTTGCCTGTCTGTCTGTGGCTCTACAGCCATGTTTTATGCCTTGCCTGCTTTTACAGTTTCTTAATTCTATACACAGTAGTAGGACTCCTTGGACGGGGGATCAGCCTGTCGCAAGGCCACTACCTACACACAGAACAACACAAACGGAAAATAAACGCACACAGACATCCATACTTCGAGCGGAATTCGAACCCAATATCCTGTCGTTCAAGCGAGTGAAAACATTTCCTGCTTTAGACGCCGCGGCCACTGTGATCTGCCCCCAAATCCTATTCAGTTGAGCTCAATCGATAGAGCTAGTCCTTATAAAACTAACAAAATACAGTAATTGTATGAATATACCATCGTCACAGACTTTTAGATCTTTATTCCACGTTGATTTATGAACTCGGGTACATATCTTGCACTCTCCAGCGCTCAGTTTCCCAGTGAACGCACAGTAATTAGTGAAGCGGGCATATGAAGGGTTGAAGGAAGTAGGAGTAATGGCACAGATATGAGGAGGTGTTCTGTGGCGGGGAACAGAAGGAAGAAGCGAAGGGAGCGCCTAATGGGAGATGATGGGAGACTCCTACATGAGACCGCGAAATGTCGCTATGCACACTGACCATCAGAACACGAGCAACTGACGTTCCCGCGTATATCCAACTCACATACACACGCGTGTCGAGCCGCTGCCATTAACAGCTCCTCACTCACTCCGACAAAGTTAACACTCACTCACCACTCTCTCCGTCTCTCCTTCATCTGACCCATAAGGGTTTCCGCTAGACCATTATACTCCACTTTGTAAGTGACCAACCGATTAATTGGTCAGTAATTTTGTTTCGCTATTATCTTATTTCATTCCATCTATTATACAAGGATACCTTCAGAATAAGAAGAAATATCCTATGATGTCCTCCTCTGTGTGAAATATTGAGTCCATGAAGATGGGTTAGGAGCGGTAATTGCATATATTGAACAATTATAACTCGTAACAACAAGTAACTCAAAAGCTGTTACTAGTTTGTACACTTTTAACATTCTACTGCAAACATTAAGTTTTCTACGTCTTCAGGAGGCGTTGTTAGGTAACGGTTGACAATAACACAGATTCTTGTGCTTCCGTACTCCCGATCTCGATGGATGGCGGCTGGCTTACATTTTTCTAACTCTCAACAGTAACAAGCCAAAATTATATTATGACCGACGGTCAGCCGGCCAGTCTGTCCTGGTGTCAAGCCCCTATCTGGGGCCCAAGAACAGATTTTTATTAGTGTCAGATATTTGTGGGTGTGTTGATGTGCGGCGCCCTGTCTGACGAGAGGACGCGTCTGCCGTTTACAATTGCTGTTGACTCTCGCCATCGGAGTAATTCTTGAGTCCGAGTCCCGAGGGACTCATGATATATTTTACTGTCTCAAATTCGAGACTTTCCCCAATCAGAATGGCTAGATTCTCATATTTATATCTTCCAGGAACAAGGTGGCTCTACAGCGAGCCGTTACTTAGCAGCGGAAGATTTCAGTCATTATGTAGCAATATTCTGGGATATGACACCGTACACTCTATCGGATATTTATCAAAATTCCAGATGAACTTGCTTCCTGCATCGTCCTTGACGACTCCATGCCAAAGCCTCAGGTAACCTCGACTTTCTGCTTTCCTCTTATGCTCTCTCTCTCTCCCCCCCCCCTCTCAACTGGACTCCATAGCGTCAAGTGGAGGATGAAAGATGAAATATGAATTTGGAAATTATTTGGAAGAAAGAAATCATAGCATAAATCAAGATACTGTCTCGGTACATTCATGAAGGGACTGAGAAAACCACAATAAACCAGTCAAAATATCCCATATCCCAGCCGAATAGAAGTTCAGAGCGTCAGCACGACACCAGTCCATTCGGTTATTGTGAACTTCAGTCTTCACTTGTTGCCAGAATGCTGCCCGCAATTCAGCATTTAACAGAAAGTTCCTGCGAGATGTAATTTCGGCGCAGGTTTTCTTGGTTACCCTTTGTTTTCAGCAAATGCTGAGATGATTGCGAAATTCCAAGTTGATATTCTGTGCTTCTCATGAAACTCTCCCGATTAAGTATAAAATCTCTTGTCTTGAATGCCCCCCAAATTAATTTTCTAAGTTGTGAAACTCTCAATTAATTATAAAATCAAGATACCGTGGCCCTTGTCTACAGATGTTCACAAAACTTATTATGTGACGTGAATTAACAAATTATTTTCGTAAACATGCCGAGGCACGATTACATCACTTAGTAAAATGACGCACCGGGGCCGCGCCATTCGGTAAAACTCTCCTATCAGGCTACAAAGAAATGAGCGAAGTGTGACAGCAATAATTCCAATTTTGTTTTCTTGTAAGCCAGTATGTTCTCTCGCGGTCGAAGGACCTAAGTGTTTGATCAGTAATCATAACTGCACCACATTCTGTTTCAAATGTATTGCATTTCTTAACTAATTTGGTCGATATTTGTAAAATTATTTTATTTAGTTTAATAACTGAACCAGATGGTCTTATTTCCTGTCTGTAGCTACAATCCGCAGTATTTTAATACGAAAAAAGAGTCAATAAATAGGTCACAAATGGAAGTAAAACAGCTGCAATAGACGTAATAGTTTTGTGTGTGTATCACTAGGTAGCAGCACAGTCCAGCCTCATGACAATATATGTAGCAGACGCTTATGAGCATGTTCAGAGGCTGGTTTCAGTAGTAAACATGGCGACCTGCTTGAGGGTATACTACCGAAGAGAAGCGTTCTCTTGTGTGATATCTGTTTGCAGAATGACTTAATGCAAAAAAAAAAAAAAAAAAAAAAAACGAGACGCTCATGGACATTCGAAAGTCGCAGATGATGAAACAGAGGTACGGAAGTGGCTGAGACAAAAGTAAAAAACATCTGCGCTATGGGTTTTGACGCACTGGTAAAGCGATGGGACAATTATAACAATATTGGAGGATACGTCGAGAAATAAGTGTTTTTTCCAGGTTTTATTTTTCATACCCATTTGTGACCTCCATCGTAATATAATTATTATAGTTTCTATTCCTGTGAACCTTTTATCTATTGTCGTTTTAGTGTTTCAGTTTCGATATTGCTTAAGCTCAAGTTACACTCAGTTTTATATACTTGAACCTGATGAAGTTCATGTAGATCCTTTACATCCGCCAGCAGAATTAGACTTTCCTGATTTATAATAACAACAATAATAATAATTGTTATTTCTATTATTATTAAGTTATATTTCTCCGAGTAAGTGCACAACATCCATGTACTCTACCAAACTTTGTGCAGGCAAATTTAAGGAAAAAATTCCCATATAAGTTCATCTGAATTTCTCTCCAGCGTATGGATAACCGAATGTAGCAGCTTTCTAATTGTGACGTCATAATGAACGTCACTCAGTATGACGCACCCTCATTCCTGTAGAAGACGGAGTGTAGGAACGGAAACACTTCTGATACTCGGAACGTCTTCGGTGAAAATTTCGCTCTGTGCACTGTGTATACTGCCACGTGTTTTTCGTGGTTTTTCTCAATCCCTATAGGTCACTCCTGATATACTCGTACTATCTTAGAGCCGATCACAGTGGACGTGCGGTCTAAGGTATGAACCTTCTTGGCCCGCTCGAACACTGGGATCGTGGGTTCCAGTCCCACTCGAGACATGGATATCTGTGTGCGTTTATTCTGTGTTTGTGTTGTTCTGTGTGTAGGTAGCGACCTTGCGACGGGCTGATCCCTTATCCAAGGAGTTCTACCGACTGTGTATAGATTAAGAAACTGAAAAAACCGCCGAGACACAGAAGGGCTATAAAGCCATAGATAGATGGATTGGTTGATAGGGTGGATGGAAGGATTGATGAATGGGTGGATGGAAGGAAAGAAGGACAGACTGGTCACAACTTATATTTTCCGCTGCATTCCCAACTCATTATTCAATATCTACAAGATGTTTAACAGCATGTAACTTGAGACAGTGATAGTATCGTTAAATAAACCGCAGATTAACGAATAAATCTCATTTCAAAATATCTACCATAACATTGCCTACGAATGCTCTTCTTTAATCCACGTATTTATTAATTGCATCCTGTAAAATCCAATGGCATCTCTTCGTGCAATTTAGCTGATATAATCAGACGATAATAATACATAATTTCTTTTTGTTCAGCTTTGAGCCCGTTCGGTTCACCATTTTCATTTTAAAGTAGGAAATAAATAAGATATTTATGTATATCGATAGATCGAAGCCATGTCGAGTATCAGTTCATTCGATAACATTTCTAAATGTCAGCTCGTATTTATGTGGAATTTCAATATACTCTACAAACATGAAAGGCAACAAAACAGTGGGTCGTTGTTGAAATAAACTCTAATGCGTTGTGATGAGTTTGACGCTTGTGGTATTTGTACGGGACATTTTCACAGACAGTAACAAGCTGCATCTCCTTCACTTATGTTCTATCTCACATTTCGTTATTTAACCAATGATACGTTAGTTAAATAAACAGTAGAGCCATACAATACTGCTGTTTATTTATATAGTGGAACTTCAGTAATCTGAATTCACGTTATTTCCAAATAAGTCACAGGACCACAAAAAATAAATCGGAACCTTAAAAAATTAAAAATATAATTGAATTTTTTACTTCCTTTCAGTGAAAATGAATTCTCATGAAACATGACATTATTTAAATAAGATCTAAAATTTGTGACGACGGTACATTAGCACAAATACTATATTTCTGGACATTATCCATCGTCTTGTCTTTATCTAAAAACACCGCCCTTTTTATTTTTCAAAACAAGAGGTCATGTTTCAAATATAAGCAGGGCGGTGTTTCAGATAAAATAGAACGGTTGGTAGTGCTCAGTAACATAGTATTTATATTAATGACACTATGTGTTAATGAACCTGCCTGTCTGCGTGATGAGAGATGTAATTTGGACACCTCTTGCTACGAGCTCGGCGCGCAGTTAAACGTCCGGGGTCTCCGGTCGTTGTTTATATATAAAATGTACCTCTACAACTCTTGAAAAACAACTTTACTAAACAAATTCTAATTTGTTACTTTAAATACAATAATCCCAATGATGCGATAATCCGAACACGAAAATGATTTGCTTAATCTCAGTTATTCAGGTTATACTGTATTAAGCACAGTACGCAACATTTTAGTGAATAGAGGTAAAACTATCCCTGTAACATACCATGGAAACCAATATTGTTGTGACAAGTCGAAGCTTCCGCATTTTCTAGATAATCGGCTCAGAGATGGTGGTGAGGTTGTCAGCCTTATGCGCCGGCCGCGCTTTACTCCCCAGGAAGACTCCTGCTACTCATTTATGTTCGAGGACTGACTCGACTGCATGGTCTTAGTGCGGCTGGTAGGATTAGGTCAATAGAAAAATCCAATGACACCATCGGAAATCGAATCCGCGACCTTCCGGTTTGTACAGTAGTGCCTCATACAGCTAAGAGATTCAGTTAGGTCACTCCTGTTAACAGATTTGGATTGTGGATCGGTTTGATCGGATTGTTCACTATTGAACTTTATAGTGGATTTGAGTTTCTCACGGTGATCAACATAGAAAATACTGTCTTTTGAGATGTGACACCATGTAGTCTTGTAGAAGTTTATTGACATTCTGGAGGAACATGCTGCCTCCATGCTCAGGGTTGAAGAGTAATCCAGGGAAGTACCCAGCACAAAGCGGGTAGAGAGAGCTCCATCTCCGGAGATGGAGACATTACAGTCCTCCGAAATATGGGTAAAAGGCCACCCAACAACATGGCATCGCATTCCAGAAGCAGTAATCTTCATAGTGACGGCTGTTGAGAACTTCAAATCCAAAATCCTGTAATATCTGCAGTAAATAAAACGTCGTTAAGTGAACAACAGAATGTGACGTAATTTCGTGCTGAGGCTTCAGTCGTCAGTATATAGGAATTATATATATAAATGTCTCTCTGCCTATTGTTTCTGATATGTTTTAGGCCTCTGTAACTTCGTAATATGAAATGAGCAAAAATGAAATATTAAAAATAATATTACTAACCTACGGTAATGTTAGAAAGAAAGGTAAAACGATTCCTGTTTTAAACATTTGAAATATTTAAAAAATATATTACGGCTCATAATCTGGCGAAGCGGAACACAATGATATGCCGTATGAAATTAATTTCCATTATCCATATCCTATAAACAGTGATACGCCATAAAACACGAAAAAGTTTAGTATAGCAAATGTCTTTGCTTTATGTACTTTTTTCTACCTCTGTTTACAGTATTATCTGGCTATAATGAGAGGAAAATATGTTCCGTTGGTGAATAGATGTTTATTATCATTTAAGTAACGTCATTATTTCAAATTACGTGATGTGTAATTTCGTATGTCCTGCTGACAAAAGAAATTTAGTATACCAAAGAAAAAATTAAAGCTATAGATTTTATAGTTTTTCGACTGTCGTTTTCATGATAAGCTTACAAAATTTAGTCAAAATATTTCACGAATATTAAAAAGGTAAATTTATCTCTGTAACAGGCTGTGAAGACCCATAGGGTTCAGAGACGTCGAGGCTCCCACATTTTCTAGACAATCGGCTCGTAGATGGCGGTAAGGTTGTCAGCTTTATGGGCCGGCCCCCTTTACCCCCATGAAGACTCCTGGTAGTCATTTCTGTTAGAGGCTAAATCGACCACATGGCCACATTGCAGCTGGAAGGATTAAGCCAATTGAAAATTCCAGTGACTTCATCAGGAATCGAACCCGCGACCTTTCGACTCATAGCATAGTGCCTCAGCAAGCTACGTTACCGTATGCCCCTTCCCCAGAACTGTAAGTTTATAAAATTTGTAACAACGTATAATACATATTTAAGAATCAAGTAGCATACTTGTACACGTGACATTTCCGTGTATAGTAACCCATCATGCTTCCGCTTTTTATATTCCAGATATGTTTCTTTTCCCAGCAGACTCAGTACACTTCTCAGTTAACCTTTTCTCCCCCCTCATAATTTTTATATAAATGGATGGCTGAAACTCAGTAATTAATTTCCTGAATTTCTCCTGGGTTAAAGTTTCAACACATGTAGCACTGAGAGGACTTTGAGATGGGGTTTAAGAACCGCGGGCTCGGGGTGGGGTCGGGCAGGGAGAAGAGAAAACTGTCTTTTAATTAAGACAAGGAGGGTGTATGTTCATAAGGGAGGGCATATGACTGCGTAACTGATGTCTCCAGGGCTGCAGGGAAGCTTGATGCATTTCAACTCTCAGAGGAAGTAAAATTCCTTCACGACTGAACGTCTGTTGCGTTGTACGGAGAACTTTGAGTGCAGACATTGACGTAATGCTTCATGGGTGAAATTATATACCTGCAAGGGACTGGCTAAATTGGCACAAGCTGGCACGTATGTTTACTGACTGGGTCTCTCTTGTTCGGCCATCTCACGGTGGTTTCTGTATCTAAAATACTGTCACGATTTAGGGGTGTGACTATGGGCGGGGTATGTATTGGTGAATGAATTTATTGACAATATGCATCCTAAATTCGAAACTACACTTTACAGATCACTGACATACATCAGACTAGTGTCCTCAGTCTATTACAATCTTCAATAGTCGTTGCCTGGTAACGGATCATAACGATGGAGATCTTCATCTTCCACGCTCCCTTCGTTACCGTCTGGCTAATATCCAAGGTCAAAGTCAAAGTCACATTACGACTGAAGGTCGGTCAGTCAGTATGTCTTGGATTCGAGCCCCATATGGGGCTCATGACCAGACATTTATTACTGTTTGACAGTTACGGTCTTTTTTCTTTTGTGGGGCTCCCTCTCAGACGAGAGGACGGGTCTCATTTGTACATGCTGCTGTCCCTTGCCAATATAGTCTTTCGCGGGTCCGAGTCCCTTGGAAGTCTCGACCATATTTTACTGTCTCAGATTTCAGACTTCCCTTTTCGTCACCTACGATTCGCAGGGTCATGATGGAGGTATTCGATCTCGCCTCCACACGGATTAGCGAATATCCCGCCAAGTCTCCAAGTTGGCCTCGTTATATAGCCCCGGCAAGGACCTCACAGAAAATGCCTCTTCCATTGCTGCCTGTTCTCTCGTTGCCGGGTAAAAACGTGTCCACAAAGCTGTTCCCTAGCAACGGCTGTTATACTGTCGCCTGTTCACACAGCTACTTGGCAATGAGTCTACATGTCACAGTATTCATGACGTGACAATTAAACCCAGCGACTTTACCTTTACGTTACAATTCAACGGTCTGTACAGAATGCCGCATATATTGCTGGAACTCGTTTCGTGTTCTGTATCCTACTTTCGTTCTACGAAACTTTCTACAATTTTAGAAGAAGGGATAATTTATGAGTTCCATGTAAGATATGTAATTAGTATTTTTGGGAAGTTTCGAGTTGTTGGTCCGAGTCTTCACTTGTTTATCTATAAGTAATCAGTATCATTCCTTTAAAGTCGCGGATAATGCCAAGAGTTTAAATATAGCGCAATATGTTTCGTAAATGGGAGATTTATTACTGTCGTTAAACGATTTTGTGTTACCTTAAGAAGGAACTGCCAAGCGTGAACACGCGGCAGATCTCGAAGGATCGAACAGGTTTCCTTCCAGTGTATCGTGCCTATTCTGTGAGTACTGATAATATTTTGATGTGCGTATGTGAAGTACATTATATAAATCAGATAGTTTACGGCTGACAGTTTGTACGCTAAGCGTCGGCTCTGACAGGTTGTACGATAACATGTAGCACTGACAGAATTCATGTTGAATTGTCAACTGGTGTTTTTATATTGAGAAAATAAATGTAATGTTGTCCCAGTGTTTAATTAATTAAGCGCTACATCACAAAGAAGTATGGCGGAGCAGATATATAGATCCAGATTTTCTTGGCCTCGACACAGCTTCACACCCCTGCAGCTCTACCCCTGGCGAAACAGCCCCCGGTATCTATTGGATAGGAGACTGGGTGGACCCAAAAGCCGTTATGGACAACGTGGAGAAGAGAAAATTCTTGACCCTGCCGGGACTCGAACTTCGACTCCTCGATCGTCCAATCCGTAGCTAGTCGCTGTACTGACCGCTCTAATCTTCTTCCCGTTATTATTTTATTGTTAGTATTATTGACATATTGTTTATATTCAAAAGAAATACATATATAATCATTCTCGCCGCATAATGGTTGCCGTGATTGCAGATATTGAATATTTATTATTTTATAAATTATTTATTTCCTTTATTTCTCTTTTGTTTGCGTGTATGTTTTTGTTTTATTCCCATCTTTTTCTCGTGCTTTCTTTATAATATATAACTGAATTTTTATAATTACGCAAAAGGAATTTATTATTAAAGCAATAAAACAATATGTAATGGAATCAAATTAAATTCTTTTTATTCTTGAAAGGTATGTTATAGCTATATGTAGCGGCCGTAGGAACAGCCCAGAATACACCGCAGTTCGAAGCGTTATCATGTAAGTTCAGTTCTGAAACAGTCAAAATATTTTAATATGTGGCGGAGAAATCCATGATGCGTGGTAAGCTTTCTCCAGAGTCCATCCGTTTCTACCTCACTTACGCATTCCAGCCATGTTCTAAACTCATTTATCATTCTCACATATAAAGGCGACGGGCTCACCCGTCAGTATTAAGGACTTGTCAGTGTCTTGAGGTACGCTCTGTTGTCACGTCACGTCATTCCTACACATTCTCGTGGAAAATAATATGTTACAAGGGCACAGTTTTCTTTTACGTGTCCAACAATAACGACTTGCTTTGGTCCAGTGCTCGGTTAATTATTGCTTCAAACGTAATCGAGCGGGTTGGCGTAGGGATGAGTCTCTTTACTTTTGCTCTGAAGATTCGCGGTTCGAGCCGGGAACGTCAACTGTCCCTGAGTGATGGTTTCCGCGGCTTCACTAAATTCCTTCTTGCGGATGTACCCTGAATGTAGATCTGTTGGGCTACAATCGTTTCCTTCTAAAGCCTTTCAAATTGATCCCGCCATTTCAAGCTACGTGGTCTAGCAACTGATAGCGGTGCAAAATGACTCACAAATAAACTTGCCATCATTATCTGCTAGTCTAGTTCCGTATATGACATTGATTTATTACAATTTGTTCCTGCGCTTAATTAATTCAACAGCCTGCTCTGAAGGGGTACTGGAGAGGTGACGTATAGTTCGACATTCTTGAATACGGCACTACGTGGAAGTGAGCTGTCAGTTTCGTGTCCCGGCCGCTTTAACCCCGGGAAAACCACATCCCGATACAAGTTGAATAAGAGACCGGATGGTCCCCAGGGCCGGTCTCGACGCTGTGGGAAAATCTTTCCCTGCAGGGAGTAGATCCCGGCCCATCCGACTGAGCTATCACATTTTCAGTTGTTAATTGTGTAGGATGAGAAACTTCCTAGAAATTCATACTACTACTACTACTACTACTACTACTACTACTACTACT
>NW_019727096.1:2005632-2071177 GCF_002891405.2 Cryptotermes secundus
ATATATTGTAACGTGTTTTGCTACTGAAGACGCCGTTCAGATTGTTAATTGATTTATTGAACAACCTAGAAGTCTGTGCTACAATTAATTATAACACTGTTGCGGGTTTACACACTTTACAAGCACTACACACTATTCTATTCACTCAATCCTCAGTAGTCTTCACATATTTATAACAATGGAGCTATACCAGTCTCTGTGAATTACACACTCTACGGCACACATAATCTTGAAGTCGCACAATAAGTCTTCACTGGCTGACTTCTCAGTTATAAAATCTTCTAACCACGCGTCCGGTTCTTCTTTCCGCGACTGCTGCTACATTCCAACTGTCTTCGGCGGCTGCTGCATTTTAACTGACTCCTTAGGCAGTGCAGTTCTCTTATAAACCCTCAGCTGGACAACGGAAAACGCCTCGCTTCCCTGTTGCCTAGTCCCCGTGTTTACAGGTGTTGTCGCCTGTTACGTCACAGTGGGAAGCGCTGCCACGTCACCGCGGGGAGGGAGCGCAGCGTTGACTGGCCTGTTACCGTAGCAGCGACAGCGCTTGATGTTACGTCACCGCTGGCGGGGGAGGGGATGTCCTCCATAGCGCAATACGTCACAATATATTTATTTATTTATTTATTTATTGTGGCGTGTTTGCTAGGCAACGCGACAAGAAAATTCACGTGGGTCTCGGATTTAGCGAATATGTTTATTGGCCAACCTCCTCTACACTTAAAAGTACAATTATTCACAATTTCAGTATCACAATTGCTGCTTCTGCTATAGTCGAAGCCTAACTGAAAACTAACTACTGTTCAAAGTCAAACAAAAAACTGACCTCATCTCAAAGTCAAAGTCACATTGTGACTGACGGTCAGTCAGTAAGTCCTGGTGTCGAGCCCCATGTGGGCCTCATGACCGGATATTTGTTACTCTTTGACGGTCAAGGTCTTTTTTTTTGTGGGTCGCCCCCCTCTGATGAGAGGACGGGTTTGTATTTGTATATGCTGCTGGTTCTTGCCAGCGCAGTCTTTCTCGGGTCCGAGACCCTTGGAACTCGGTGACCATAGTTTACTGTCTCAGATTTAAGACTTCTCGTCTCCTACGACTCCAGGGTCACGGTGGAGGTATTCGACCCCGGCCTCCGCCCGCTGCTATTGACGCTGCTTCAACATTTCATATCTAAGGGTGGAAACGTGGGCCGCACCATAGCTCAAGCGGTTAGTCGCTGGCTTTCCACCGCGGCGGCCCGGGTTCGATCCCAGGTCTGGTGAAGTGGGATTTGTGGTGGACAAAGTGACGCTGGGGCAGGTTCTCTCCGAGTACTTCGGTTTCCCCTGCCAATCTTCATTCCACCAATTGCTCCACAATCAACCTCACTTATCATCTGGGACTGGTACAATAGGCCAGAAGTGGCCGCAGTGCAAGGGACTTAGTCCCACCCCACTAGCAATAAGAAACTAACCTGTTAGCATTTGCTAGCGATCTGCTTCCTAGCCGCCTTCATGGGAACGTTTTTCGTTGCCTAGGAAATCAACTCTGATCTCAACCATACGGGCTTTCTGGCACGCCACAATATATATAGACTGCCTTTGTAGTTTAGTGATCAACGTTCCTGGCTGCAGATCCAGAGGTCCGGGTTCGACTCCCGGCGCTACCAGATTTTTTCGGAGAAGTAGTGGTTCTGGAACTGGGTTCACTCAGCCTCATGATGATAATTGAGGAGCTATTTCAAGGAAATAGCGACTCTGGTCTAGAAAATCGAAATTAACGGCCGTGGGGATTCGTTGAGCTGACCACTCGACACCCTCTATCCGCAAAAGTTGGCACTAAACTTCGCCGACAAGCGGCGGTCGCTCGGTCGGTATAGTTCGCTTGCGGACTAAAATCAGGGAGTTTCTTTTTTTTTTGTATTAAGCATCTTACTGTTGGTGTGAATTAATATTAACTTAATTATCAGACTGCAGGTCACATCGAGATTTTTTGTTTTTTACAAGTAATATCGTAACTTCGTAAATAATACGCAACGATCCACCTCAGTATTTTCTGATGATACAGCCCCACATATTTAAGATGGAGTGTATTTCATGACGTGCAGCAAGAGTGGGTAAGGAAGATTTTCTGCCTCTTTGCCGTAGCTGTTTTATTCCCCTTGCTTCTTCCTTCAAGGCTGTGGTTCAGTGACCTTAGAACCTATCGGATTTTCATTAAATGTAATTTGGAACTTTCAGGAATTTCAACATTGTTCCCACGACCACTGACGCTTCTTCGCTTCTGTCTGCCTCTGAAGCGATCAAAATAATTCATTACTCATTTTATGGCTCTGCAAAGTAGGAGACGCGGTCGGCTGCTAAATGGAAAATACGACCGTGTACAGTGGCCGCTTTCACAACATGAATTGTTTACCCTTTGTTCAGCTCTGCCTACATTCACTGATGTTATTTACGTTCCACTGATCACTGTTAATGATATCACCAACCACGTTTGTATGGCAGTTAGACTCTGGAGTTTTAGACTGGAGACATTCGGTTCAAATCTCGGTTAGGGCACCACCTATTTTGATTAAGGTGCCTGTTGGTGTTCCTCAGTCCCTCTACGCGAATTCCGGGATAGTATCTCGGCTAGCCATGTGTGATTCCTTGCAAATAATTTCCAATTCATGTTTAATCTCTACTATCATTCGATGCTCTATAGCCTATCTGCTGTCAGCATCGTAATATTACCCACAAAGAAACAATATTCACAAAATAACTAACTCCAGGTAGCTCAGTCATTCTTGAGAAGACAACAATTCTTCAGCAACATAAAATATTCCCACAATTCTTCTTTTATTCGTAACAGTCCGCCACTGATCTGTATCCTGAGCCAACTCAAATCAATCTATACTTTCCATCTATATGGCTGTACCATCTATTTTATTTATTATTTTCAAGTCTTCGTATAATTTTGTCCCAAGTTTTCTTTCCTTCGGGCTTTCCTATCAGAATCCTGTATGTATCCACTTCTCTGTCATGACTGCTACATGTCATCTCCTCTTCTTTTGCTTTATCATTCTAATAATATTCGATAAGGAGCACAAGTTGTGAAGGTTCCTATTATGAACAGTTCTCGAGGTTCCTATAGCTTAGTTTCTCATAGGTCCGAATGTGCTTTTCAGCATTCCATTTTGTTCTCGAAACCATGCAGCATACTAGGTCAAAATCTGGAATCCGCTAATTTACCTCAAGGCTAAAATGTGGGTTCCTTCTGCTGATAGGAAAGCGCCTGGTTCGAAGACGTTTAACTATACCTTCTTTCCCTAGGCGCTGAGTCAAGCCATCCAGACAAGGGCTGGACCCAACAAAGGTAACTGTTGAGAAAGGGGAGTTTGAGTTAAACAGACTATAGCAGAAAACGTTATAGATTTTGTAATTTCTATGGTGGTACCGCTACAGCAAATGAACTAGCCACTTTCTCACACACAGCTCCTTATCTTAGAAAATGTTTGTGGTAAGTGATGATGGTGGGGGAAATTTGCATTGATATCAGGAAGATTGCTACTTCAAGCTGAAGGAAGGAGATGATAAGAGGTTCCTTCAGTAATTACGCAGTATGACCATTAAGATACTTTATGCGTAATTCAGAACCTTGTAAGACAAGCTGTATTTAGCTTCTGCATAAGATGTTTTTGCTCATCATAGTGAATTATTGATCATCTGTGGCGCTGTGTGGAAACATCTCAATTTAAATCAGTAGATCGCTAGGCTCGTTTTTCTTGAACGCTTATAAAACGCCTTAGCCAACCAATGATTGAGCACGTGGCCCCAACCAATGATTGAGCACGTGGCCGAATTCTTAAGGAATCTCCACAAACTCATCTCAGTCTCTTGGATCTGAATTTTTCACGGCCGTGAATATAAGCAGTACCTTCTGGGATGGGATACCGTAAAACCTGGTGGAAATTTATTCACGTTACGGAGGCATATACTGCTTCTAGCTTCAGTTTTGAAGAGTGAGCCACTTACTTGAATTATTCGACCGATCATCATGAAACTTGGTACGTATATCTTGTCACTTAAGGTCATCTCAACTTCATAAATAACTTCTTTCAGTAATGCCAACATTGGTAAGGTAATTTTGTCCCTGTGCTTAACTAATTAAGCACTACGTCATGAAGACGTGCGGGGGGAGTGGATGTATAGATCCACATTCTCTTAACATCGCCACTAGATGGAGATGAGTGGACAGCTTCACGCCCCGACTGCTTTACCGCCGATTTAAGAGCTCTCGGATAGGATAGGAGGCTGGGTATGCCCCACAGCCAGTCTGGATGACTTGGAGAAAAAAATATTCTTGATCCTACCGAGACTCGAACTCTGACTCCTCGGTCGTCCATCCTGTAGCCAGTCGCTGTACCGACTGAACTATCCCGGCTCACAATGTAAACATTTTAGACTCTCAAATAGTATTGTTTTGTTGATTTCATTATACATATATATTATTTTTTGCTTGTATCATTTATTCAGATTGTAAGGAAGGGAATGCAGGCGATTAGTTATTACCAGAACTTCTTGTTTAATGAAAATCTATGCAATGGTAAATCTCATGACTTAAAATAGAGACAGGAAAGAGATTTTATACTTGTATAATTGCCAACCGGAAATTGAAGCGAATTCTTTGAATATAAAGAGCCTAGCAATCAGTCACCACACTCGATTGATAACAAAATTACCTTTCAATTTTCCAGTCCACGTTCTCGTAGAGCCCACATTTCCATTCCACTCATATATGCCCAGTATTCACTGGTTACAGAAAACGATATCTTGTTCTGGAGGGTTTCAGATACATTCAAGCTATATTGCTATATTGCAACGACCGCTGAGCGAGCAGTACCCATTCTACCGCTATTTCAGCTCAGCGTAATACCCTTCCAGTTTAAAGCAATAAACTCACTGACTCGGAAAGAAGTAGAGTTCGTTTTACACCAGTTCTTAAAAGTTTTATCTTAATTTATTATTCTCACTGTACTGTTCCAGTTCTCTTTAAATTGTTATCGGTGGCAGGCATTTTTAAATCAGTTTTATATAATGATACGTAACTAACTGACCACCTCTGTGGTATAATGGTCAGAGTTCCTGGTTACAGATCCAGAGGTACCGGGTTCTATTCCCGGCGCTATCAGATTTTCTGAGAAGTAGTGGGTCTGGAAAGGGTCCATTCAGCCTCTTGAGTATAAATGGGGAGCTACGTGGTATTTCAAGGAAATAGCGGCTCCGGTCTGGAACATCGAGACTGATGGCCGTGGGGATCCGTTGCGCTGACCACGCGACACCCACTACCTGCTAAAACTGTCACTAACTTCGCCGACAAGTGGCGGTCGATTGGTTGATATAGTTCGCCTGCGGACTATAGGACACGGAGTTTACGTAACTGACTGCATGAAACTGAGTCCACCTTGAGAAATTAACACTTGCTTAGCTATTGGATAAAACTCTCATCATGTTATCGTGTTGACAGAAGCCGACCGTTGTTTTCTACCCTGAGCCAAATAAATCCAGTTCACACCTATACAACTATTTAGTTAACATTCATTTAATATTATCCTGTCTGAGACTATGTCTCCCAGGTGGTCTCTTTCTTTCCGATGTTCCTGTGAAATATTTTTATTCACTCCTGTTCTGTCCCATATACGATCTTCCGATTTCATGCTACTTGATTTGACCATTTTAATAATATTCGGCGAATAGTACAAGTTGTATGAAGCTCTTTCCGCAGTTTTCTTGAGAATCATGTTATTTCTGCCCTCTTGGATCCAAATAGTTTTAAATACTAACAGTATTATTAGTGCAAAATTCATTTCTTAGTTTTCAATATTTCTGAAGTTTTTAATTTATGACGCTGCGAACATGCCCAGAAGGCGGCTACTGAGCTGGATTTTTCGGGGAATTCGACGGGGCTTACGGAGGAATATAAAAGGAAACTCTGTTTAAAGAAAGAGAGGTATACGAGAACAGCGAATTCACATGTCTCTTAATATATGTCTTCGTAGTAACCTTTAAAGAAACTGACGGATTGCCATGAGTCGTGGTACGAAGGCCTACATCATGCTATTAAATCCCACCCCAGGTTTATAATTTTTAAGATCTATGCCTTTTGTTATACGACTCCTGTTCTACCTTAAAGATGCAACCTGCAGATTTTTCCGAAACTTTGTTAATTATGTACCAGATTCTACGACGGCACATTCCAGCTAATACTAATCTTCGAAACAGCCGTCGTGAAAACATCGTATCTCAACTTGCAGCCGTTAATTTTATATTGTCAATAACATGCATATAGAAGCATACAAAACTTAAGAAATGGAAGAAATATTAGCACTATTTGTACTTATGTTTGGCTATGAAATGTGTTGTGTTAATGGAACCCATGACAGCTTTTTCCTGTTGAATTCTTAAAGAGAATTACATTAGAGTACGTGTATATATGTTTTCATTTCGCGCGATGTAAATGTTTCATTTTCCTTTCAAACATTGTCATATTTAAGGGTGTTTTTAGTTGAGGTTTGAATTTGTGAATATATTTATTTACCACTTAAAGGGCGTAACTACAAATGTCTATAACACAAAAGCTATTTCCACATTATACATTTCACTAGAACACAAAGACTAGTGTTCTCTGTTACTAGAGGTTTCCTGGTAACGGGTCCAACAGTGGTTATTTCTCTGCCTCCGGCTGAAGTCCTCTCTTTACACACTCCCATACAGATCTGACTGAGCTCTAAACCTCGTCTCTCTTATAAACTTTCGGCACTGATCACGTAGAAAACATAACTCTTCCATTGTTGTATTCCATATGTTGTATTGTTAAGAATTTGCTGCATAGCAACAGGAATATGTTTACCTAACCGTTGCCCAGAAACGGCCTGATATATCAGCCCATCTCGTGGTCGTTGCATAGCAACGGGTCTATAACTACAATATATTTCCGTATAAAACTTATATAAAAGCAAGTTGTCTTAAGTTGTCGCTGTGTTTAATTAAGAATCCTACCATGCATACACATGGAAAAGCTAGGCTTTAGTCCCATGTATTCTTGACATGAGCACCAGATGGGGAGGTAAGTGGTCAATTTCATGCTCCGGCCACTTTACCTCCGAGGACGTATCCCCCGGTACTCAATGGGAAGGGAAATGGTCAGGCCCCAAGGCCAGTTTCTGCTCTATGCAGTAAAGTCTAAAATCTTGGCCATGCTTGGAATTGAATACCAATTCCCTGGACATGCAGCTTATAGCCCAGTTGCTATCCCGGCCCTTGCCTGAATATGTACCGTTTCCTAAAGTTCTGTTATCAAACAAACTCACCAGTACTGAACGACTTTAAGTGGTTCTCATCAAAAATGCAAGGACGACCTTTCACATGGAGGGATGATTACTGTGTGGAGAGAGAAGCAAGGCAAGAAGAGACATCTGATGGCGTGGTCTTCAAACCGAGGCTCATAAAGGTTTGAATTCATTCACTAGTTAATGGGGTTGAAACACCTGTCGCCTAAGGCTATTTTTCTTTTCACAATCTGGCCTTTAATGTAACACTGAAAACCCCTAAATTTCTCTTCCACGTCTATTGTTTCCTCCCACAAACTCTCCCATATGATCAGAGGTCCAACTAAAACTCATACCGAAGATTGCTATCTTACGGGATGTGACACTCTATCTAGAAATTTGAAGACGTTTTGGAAGATATGCCGTGTCCATCTTTAGTACTGAGGAGGTAACGAGGACTGTTAAGAATGTAGCGCCTTGTGAATTTTATATGCGAAAATTTTCGAATCTGCTAACTTCACATCAAGTAGTCTCCTGAGATGTATGCATTCTGTTTCAAATCTGAGGCTCGCACTGTGAAGATTGCTGTCTCCTCACATATCCTGAAGATGCATACAGCAATTTTCAGCGAGAAGACATTAATCTTCATACTCACGTGACTGGAACCTCAAATTTCAACAAATTAACTGACACGATTGAACTGAGTTCTTCTTGATAAGCCGCCAGTCGCTCGGCTGCTCAAGAATTTCCAGCATTTTATGGAACCCGACGGTTCATTACCACGTTCACAGTAGCCCTACACTGGTTCCTATCCTGACTCAGATAATCCAAAATATAAGTCTAAGTCCGAGGACTTTTGGAACATTTCGGAACAAAATTATTTTTATGGTGAGGATTTGTTAATCACACTCTCACCCCCCATCTGGAGGACCATCTGTTGTCAGCTGTCCGACACTCTTTATTTACTATATTCGTAGCCGTCTTCCAAATCTTGGGGCCTTCTCCTCCATCCGCAACCTGTGAACGAGGTACACATAGTGGCAAGGGTTCCACTTAACACTGAATCTTAACGTTCTTATGTGATAAATATTATTGTGAAGTCAGAATAGACGTTGATTGCCATCGAGTAACTTCCTTTGTTGTAGGGCCGCTCCATAGCTCAAGCGATTAGTCGCTAGCTTCCCATCGCGGCGGCCCGGGTTCGATCCCGGGTCTGGTCAAGTGGGATTTGTGGTGGACAAAGTGGCGCTGAGGCAGGTTTTCTTCAAGTACTTCGGTTTCCCCTGCCAATCTTCATTCCACCAATTGCTCCACAATCACCCTCACCTATCATCTGGGGTTGGTATGATAGGCCAGAAGTGGCCGCAGTACAAGGGACTTAGTCCCACCCCGCTAGGAATAAAGAAAAACTTCCTGTGTTATGCAACGGCCCTGTAAACACTCCTTCCCAACAGTAGAGAGACTATGTTTTTTGCATGGTCTGTGCAAAGTTGTTAAGAAGAGTTCAGTTGAAGAGTTAGTCGAGATTCGAGACACCAGCCTAACAGGTTATGTACGAGCTTGGGAGCAGAAGAATTGAAATGAGTCGGGTCTTCGGAATTGGCAGTTTCAGAATAATGGCAGGAAAGGAATTACGCTGTGAGAAGAATATTTCATATGTGATTTGAAGTGATAGTGAGACTGTTATAAATCCGTTGTCAGGATACGACAAATGAAGACTGAGAAACCTAGTGCGTGTATAACGGTCAACTGTGAAGTGTGTAGATCAGCGGTAGAGCTGTATTGCCTGTAGTCCCTCGTTGTGTGAATAAGGTATCAATAAATCCAATCATCCAATTCTAAAACCGTCTATACGTCACGCACAAGCTCTACACGTGACATTATGATTACTGGTATCTGACAGAATGAGATTAGACGCTCGAAACACGACGTCTGGAGGCTATGGTGCCGTATTTCATTGACTGATGCTGTACAGATCATTGCTCAAAGCGTTCAGCCTATTAATAAAGACAAAACTATCCCTGTAACAGGCCGTGGAGGCCCATAGGGTTGTGAGACGTCGAGGGTCCCACATTATCTAGATAATGGGCTCACAGATGGCGGTGAGGTTGTCAACCTTACGCACTGGCCACTCTTTACTCCCCAGGGAGATTCTTGATACTCATTCCTGTTAGAGACTGAGTCGACCAAGAGCGTAAAATAAATCGGATCAGATCTAATTGATCACATCCTTACACTTACGAGGATGTGTCCTGTTTCCTTCAGAAATAAATGCCGTGACCAATATCCAGCAAGCAGTATGTTACAGATCAAAGAACTGTACTTAACAACGCCTTAAGATCTTGGGACGTTCCCCTGAAAATTGGCTCTAATAGCCACTGTCCTGGCGGCCCACTCACTCCGGGCGATAACCCCGATAGACGCTAGGAAATGTTCGCTCTCCCACAATATAACCATGCCGGTCATGGTATAACTCTATTACAAATATAATTTACCTAATCCTTCCAGCTGTCCTATGGTCCTGGTTTTCACTCAGCCTCTAACAGAAATGAATACTAGGAATCTTCCTGTGGAGGAGGGAGTAAATGGCGGCCGGCTCGTAAGGCTGACAACCTCACCGTCATCTATGAGCCGATTGTCTATAAAATATGACAGCCTCGACGTCTCACAAACCTATAGGCTTCCACGGCCTGTTATGGGTAGAATTTTACCTTACAAATAGAATATTAAACATTTCGTTGCATTTACGCATAGTTATATAATGAATTTTATGATGATTATGATGATTACATCAATGATTTTTATGCTGCTGCAATTCGAAACTGTTTGACGATCGATCAGTCTTATAAATTGACTTGTAATGATGAAGGAATCACTGAATTGTGTGTATATTGCAGAAGGGCCACTTATGTAAACCAAACGCTGCAACATCTGTCTTTCTTACATCGATATGCGGGATCTGAAGAATTTATCCGCTTAAATTGATCTGAATATATGTTTTGATATTGTCAGAGAACCAAATAATCCACTGTTAGTTAATATAATGTTGTGTCCACTGGTCACAGTGGCCGCGCCTTCTAAGGCATGAACTGTCTTCGCTCGCTCGAACGCTAGCATCGTGGGTTGGAATCCCACTCAAGGCATGGATGTCTCTTCGTGCATTTACTCTGTGTCTGTGTTGTTTTGTGTGTAGGTGGAGGCCTTCCGACAGGCTGATCTCCCGTCCAAGGAGTCCTACCGGCTGTGTGTAGGTTTAAGAAGCTGAAATAATACCAAGGTCCAACAAAGGGCTGTAAAGCCACACATCGATACCAGTAGATGGGTGGATGGATGGAAACATGTCCGTGTGTGGAGGCAGGTTAGAATGCCTCCACACACGGACATGTGGGTCATAGAAGGAGACGAAAAGAGAACACAGTGCCTGGGGGTATCTACTTCTACTGTTGTCTTCTCGATTAACTGTAAATTAATTTCGTCTTGGTGGGTGTTAAGAGAAATAGAGAATTTAAATATAACTCGAAATCTCTACCTCTGTTGATGTCACGCTTAGAAATCCAGAATTTATTGTTTTTATATGAATCAATTTCAACAACTTCATTTTGTTTATTTCATTCTTATCGACCATTCCGTACTGGAAGACCGACCGAGGAATGAATTTTTCATAACAAGGATGGGAAACATAGAGCCATTACACATCGACTGCCGGATGTAAACAGAGAGGGCAACAGAAACACTGCTCTAAGGCTAGACTGAACCTTGCCGCTTCAGCTTATTTCTCCTTGAACTCTCAGCTCTGAGACAAGTTATCCTGTCTACTGTAGTTGGGTTCCTCGCGCCGCGCCATCTATCTAGGGCTCTACATCCCTTTGTTGGGCCTTGGCCACTCATAATAATTGTTAATCCTATACCCAGTCGGTAGGACTCCTTGGACGAGAAACCAGCCAACCTCAAAGCCGCTACCTACCCACAGAACAACACAAACAGAATAAATGCACACACAGACATACATGCCTTGAGTGGGATTCGAACCCATTATTCTAGAGTTAGAGCGGACGAAGACATTTCATGTCCTAGACCGCGTGGCCACTGTAATCGGTGATCCTCACGCCATGTAAGAAAATATTCAGTTACTAATAGAATAATTTGACCGTTGTCGCACGTTCTGAAGCATGAATTGCCTTCGCCCGCTCGAACTCTAGAATTGTGGGTTTGAATCCCACTTGAGTCACGGATGTATATGTGAATTTATTCCCTGTTTGTGCTGCCCCGACCAAAGAATCCTACCGTTTGTGTATAGGACTGGGCAGGGGCCCAAGAGAGGACTATAGAGCTATTAATGAATGAGTAAATGAACGAATGGGATAAACTATATGGAATCAAATCCTAATTGGTGACTAAGGATTTCGTGATTTGTCTCATTCCATCCAGCCAAATACAAGAATTATACCTACATTAAACCACGACCACTCACCCCCATCTAGTGCCTATGATAAAAGTGATTTAAATATACCTCCGTTCTCCCATACGTCTTCATGACATGTTGCTTAATTAATTAAGTTCAGGGTTAATTATGCCATTTTATCTTTAAGACTTCCTTTCAATTAACTCTTCATCTATCATCCTACCATACTACTCTGTATAGTCTATGTACTACAGTGTCTTAAATTAATCCACAAAGAAGATTAATCCATTACGTTTACATCAATTACGTACATATCACACTGTACTCGTAAAACTATTTTTTTGCCCTTATATTTTCTGCACGTTAGTTGTTTAGGAACGTTACAAGAATACTTGCTGTTCTTCACGAGTGAAAGCATAGCCTTCTCGGGCAGTGTGCTTTGGAAGACATCAATCATGTTTCTGGAAGGTTTACCTTTGAGGCTGTACAGGAATTGTTGATTGATAAAGTTTTTGCTCCGTGAAAATGACTTCCCCTTTGCATGCTTCAAAATCGTGTGATTTTATCAACGTGTTCTACTTATTGAAATTTAAAGGCTAGACCTAAGCTCCACAAGACGTGGCATGTGTGCTAGTCATAAATTTATGCGGCATATAACCAAAATGATTTTCTACTCCTTTAGGGACTGACCATGAATCTGATATATTTTATAGCTCGAAATAGGAAAATAATTATTTCTGGAAGTTGGGTTTGAGGATCTAGCTGCAGTGACTATGACGAATGATATCTCCTGGGATGTGACGACATGTAGTTTGGTAGAAACTTTCTACGAAGTTAGATTTTCAGGGTTGAAAAATAAGCCAAACAAACAACCAGGAAGACGCATGCGCAGGAAGCAGAGCGGCCTGCTTGCTGCATGTTTCTTTGCCTGATTATAATTCCATCCTGAAGATGCAGGCTGTACTTTCAATTGAAACGTCGGTGAAATTCTAACGTACGAAACGTTCAATAATGTACAAGAATGGAGAAGAATTCGTGTTAACGGAGCAGAAGGATATAGAGACTTGCCATCGAATTCTTAGCGGGTCTTACACTTGTACGATTTAAAATAATATTCTGGGGGTTCTTTCAACCGTATGATTCATAATTATAATCTGTATGCTGTATTATGAATGTAAAAATATAATCTGATTTGAATAGGGGACGAGAATGACAATTTTGTACATTGCTGCTAATGTGGCTCTGGGATCAACTCAGCCTCTAACAGAAATGAGTACCAGCAATCTTCCTGGGGGAAAAAGGGCGGCGGGCGCGTAAGGTTGACCTCACCCCCACCTGTGAGCCGATTTTCTAGAAAATGTGGGAGCCTCGATGTCTCACAACTTTATGGGTCTCCGCGAACTGTTACGAGGCTAGATTAGATACTTTGCTGTTAATTGCTTTAAGAGGTTTACTATGTCATGCTTGGAGACGACAGTGAGATTTGTGATTGATTTCCATTTAATCTTCTGATATTTACGATTAAATATTTATGCTAAATTTGCATTGAAAATGGAAGAGAAGGAATACAATTTAAGTGTATCATTAATTTAATAACTGCTTAGATATCCCACATAATTTTCTACTCCTGTCTATACCGACCAGCCAATAAGGAGAAGCTTTTAGAAACTGGGAAACCGAACAGCTTGAGTTAAGTACTCATGACGTCACGTTGTGTATTGATTATCAGTAATATTTGAGTCGATCTGTACTCTTGACTTAAACCGGGAGGCGAACAATTCTCTCATAAAGTATTACTTACTTCTGATATACGTATTTTGCCTGTACGTTTATATGTGCATTATTTCAATGTCACATTTTAATGTTACATTTATTAAGACCATAGACTGGGAGCCTCTGAGAACGGGTTGCTGAGAAGAATATTTGGGCGAATGAAGCATGACTTAACAGGAGACTAGGGAAATTATATACTGAGAAACTTCATAGTTCTTGCTATGCTCCAAATATTATAAAAGAACAGGGAATATAGCATGCACGGATGCCAAGATAGGTACATAAAACATTTTGATAAAAACTCTGAAGGAAAGAAACTCCTGCAGGTACCTAGAAATGTATGAGAGGATATTACAAGGAACTCTGGGAAGAGCTAATCGCATACTTTTCTTTGCCACGATTCTGAATGTGTAGAAAACGTGGAAAAAATAAAAGGGAGGTATACAGAGAAGCTGGTAATCTCATAAGCTGGGGAAATGTAAAGCGAGACAGACAGCAAGGTGATCTCATAAGCCTCCTTTTGTTATTTCAAAACAAGTAAAGCAGGATAAAAATGCATTTTGAAGAAATGTAATAGGAGAGTGTGGATTGGACTTCCTCTCTGAGCGTAGGGGTCAGAGGCGAGCTGTTGTGAACACGGTAATAAACCTTCGGTTTCCGTAAATTTGTGAGAATTTTTTGGACAGTTGAGCAGCTGTTAGGTTCTCAGGAAGGACTTGACTCCGTGAAGGTAGTTGATTAGTAGAGTTGCTCGTTAGAGGTATAATTTAGTTGTGTTTAAAACTGTCCGTTGCTTGTATTGTATTATAGAAAGATCTGAATTATTTATTAATTGAAAAAGCAGTATGCTATGAACGCCTATGGAGGGGCGGAGGTATAGCTCCACCGTTCCTGACCTTGACAATAGACGGAGATGAGTGGCCAGATTCACTACTAGACCGCCCTACTCCCGGGGAAGGACCCAGATTACGATTTGGATAGAAGTCTGGTTGGGCCCCAGAGCCGATCTGGACTCTGCGGAGTAGAAAAGGAAATCTTGTCTCTGCCGGGAATCTAACCTAGGTCTTCCAGTCTATAACCCATCGCTATAGTGACAGCTATCCCATCTACTATATGCATATATGTAAGCATATAATTCTACAATTGTTGTTAAAATTCTCGGGGTATGAACATTTGAACGTTTTCAGCATTCAGAATATTGTGTTTGACTACAAAAAAAACGATGGAAGGACAGTATCTTTGACCCTACTGTGAAGTAGATGATAAGGGATTTCACCGTAATTGTTCATGTATGTTTCGCTAGTGGGGGGGTGGAGTCCGACGGGGTCCACTCGGCACTGCGGCCACTGATTGACCTACTGTAGCCTGCCTCGAGTGATTATGATGATGGAGAATTTGGTGGAATGAAGATTGGTAAGGGAAACCGAAGTACTCGGAGAAAACCCGCCCCAGCGCCTCTTTGTCCACCACAAATCCCACTTGGCCAGACCCGGAATCGAAGGGTGGGCCGCCGAAGTGGGAAGCCAGCGACTAACCACTTGAGCTATGGCGCGGCCTTCATGTACGTTTAGTTATCATTGGGTCCAGCTGCGGATTCTAAGGCGTAAATTCTTTTCTGTCGCGCGAAGACTGGATTTACAGATTCATCCCCAACTTGGGTTGTATATCGTTTAACTGTTATGGCAACAGCTTTAAGTTTGTCTAATCCTTTAGCCAATAATCCCCTTCGTTTGTCTTAATGAGGAATTAGAGACTTAGGTAATGTCACCAATAAATGAGGCCAAGGCTTGCTGAAGACCTAACTCCACAGAACAGTCTTCCTCAAGAAGGTAATATTTGCTTCTTTTTTTTCTAATTCGCTTAGTGGGGGGTGGAGTCCAACTGGGTCCACTCGGCACGGCGGCCACTGATTAGCCTGTTGTAGCCTGCCTCGGGTGATTATGGTGATGGAAAATTTGGTGGAATGAAGATTGGTAGGGGAAACCGAAATACTCGAAGAAAACCCGCCCCAGCGCCTCTTTGTCTACCACAAATCACACTTGACCAGACCCGGGATCGAACCCGAGCCGCAGCGGTAATACTTGCTTAGTCGCTCGGCAGATTCTTCTCCTGCTAAAATATATGGAAGTTCATTGCCGTATTTACAAGGTCACACAATTAGTGTCTGTCTCGAGCCATATAAATTCAATTAACATTTTCATAGTATAAGATTTGTCGGTTCCAACGTCTCACGTGCAATATGTCTTTCTATTAAATTTATTAATATTTATTCAATTTAAAAGTTTTATACATCACATAACTTTTAAATTCTTAAAATTTTTACTACGTGTTTCGACCATCGTTAGGTGTTTAAAATTATAGTTGAGGAAACTGCTGTGCTTCTGTTATCGTGGCTTTGGTTATTTTTATATAGTCCTCTGTATGCGCATGCGTATTAGAAAGTGACGGGTTGTTCTTCCTGTTGTATTATAATGTGTCTTTTTTACATTCTCATATCTTATTTCTTTAAGATACGCCGTAATATTATCCTTCATCTACGTCTAGATTCTGTAGAAAAGAAAGGGAATAAAGGATATTTATTTTCACACGAATTATAGAACAACGGTAACGGGAAAAAGTGATTTTCATATATCACGAAAAGCAAAACATGCCATGAATATCAAGGCTTCGTGCTTTTTATCATTGCCCTAGCCTTTAACCTAACGGTCTTTTTCAAACTACCTCCTTAGCTTGGTGCGTTTGTTCTTATTTATGTATCCATGGTTTCCTTAACAGCGCTGTCGGGGTAAGCGGTGGTGTAGTTGGTTGAGACACTATGCAAAAAGCCAGAAAGTCGCAGGTTCGATTTCCGATGAGGTCATTGGGGTTTTCAATTGATCTAATCCTTCCAGCCTCATTATGGAACTGGGTTCGACTCAGCCTCTAACAGAAATGAGTACCAGGAAGCTTACTGGGTGGTAAAGGGCCTCCGGAGCGTAAGGCTGACCTCACTACTACCTCTGAGCCGATTGTCTAAACAAAATATGGAAGCCTGGACGTTTGAAAAATATAAGGGCCCCCACAGTCTGATGCAGGAATAGCTTTACCTTCATGACGCCGTCACATCGTAGGTTTGGCCCACGTATCATTGAATGGTAGGATAGCAAGTACATAATTAATTAAAAAGTAAGAAGAACAAAGCGCTCCTACCTAGTTAGAGGTATTATCAAGGCATTTTCTTGTTGTACATAAGGAGTCCAACTTTCACAGATAACACATCTACAATTACCAATTACTTATCTCTCTAAAACCATGACGTGTTTTAACCAACTGATGCTAATTATTAAGTGACATTTCTTACGAATAAATTGATTAATGAATTGGTTATTACACTTCATCCTACAGTTGTAAGTTGGATCAAATCTCTGTGGGATTACGCATATGCCGTGTATATACTATATTGTTACGGATTTGATCAATGCTTTGCCAGGCAGTAGCTCTGTAAACACGGTCCAACAGGCAACAATAGAGGAAGTTGTGTTTTACGTGTCCGCGGTGACGTCACACAACAGTAGGTAGTGAACACGTGACATGTATTTCTTGTGATGCATGTCAGTTCTACGACTATATAAGTAAGATTCCAAGGTAGTTCAGAGCTGTTACGAGTGAGTAGTAGGGGCAGAAGCACACAAACAAGAGGATAGCGTAAATTGGAGGAGTACAGCAAGCAAGCACTAAGCTTGAGGAGTATAGCAGAGTAAAAGAAGTCAGCCTGTGAAGACCACACATGTGATCTGAAGACTTTATGTGTGCTATAGTGCCACTGGTGTTGGCAGTGTGTGATTTAGTGACACTTATAGTTCCTGTCTTATAAATCCGTGAAGACTAGTGGAGATAGACAGAACAGTTTAGCGTGGAGTGCTTTGTAGTGTGAAAATCAGTAACAGTATAATAATTGATTGTAGTTACGACGTGTAGGTTGTTCATAAATCAAATTACCAATCCGAATCCCGTCTTTAGTTACCCATACACGTGACAGTATACAATAAACAATTATGAAGAATAAGTAAAGTTGTCCTTGTGTTTAACTAATTAAGCACTAAGCCATGAAGACGTATGGAGTTGATGTATAGGTCCACAGTTTCTTGAACTTGAAAAGTGGTAAGCTTCACGCCCCGGTCACTTTACCCTAAGGGAAAGAGCCCCCGGTACCCATTTTATAGGTCGTTAGGTGGGCTCCAGAACCGGTCTGGACATCGTGGAGAAGAAACAATTATAATAAAAATTTAATTTTTAACGTGTGTTAAGGGCGTAAAATCTTAGATTCTCACACCGGTGGTTACGAAGGGTTCTGTTTTCTGGCATATAACTCCGTGTAGTCCGTTGAAATTCAACTGGCTTTGCTCTTTATCTGCTTCATGCTGACTTCTTGCTTCGCTTATTCTTCGACACTGAAGTTTGAGGTGACATGTTCCTCTGAAACGCCAGTTAACAGTCAACGGACTCAAAGGTTTTTATATCCCAGAAAATAAAACTCTTCATCTATTGCGAAGTGTTTGAATGTGACTTGAGTGAATGTGCTCAGGCTTAATATAAAAATGTTGTTACGCCGTCCTTGTTAATCCTCGAAGATCGTTCAGAGTAGGCAGTGCACAAGCCAAGATCTGAGCCAGACGCCTTCGTAATGGAAGTCGGAAGCGTTACTGCGTCAGACAGCTTGCTCTGTCAGGTGTTTCGGGCATGTCGGAGTAGAGATGTCAGATTAATCCAGGTTAGTCCAGAGCTGTGAGTAGATCTGCCGCATGCAGACGTGAAGTTATATGCTTTATGTTTCATATGAATTGTCTGTTGGCTTGTTGAATACTGAGATCCCATTCTGACAGAACTCTGTGAGGATTTCAGACATTATGTTGGTATAGATATGGGCACAGGTGCAGTAGATAACTAGGGAGTGTGTTTTTTATTATATATTCGTTTTAGTGGTATATAAAAGATATATATATGGCAGGATTGGCCCCTAATACACTGCCTACTGCTCATCAGTGAGATGTTTTGCAATGTGCTGTCCCTGAGGGGTCCAGTGTGTAGACACATGACTGGGGATGACCCTTCTACTATGACATTTCAAATAATACCACCCCAATGATATCCATATTGCCCGCATTGAAGGGATGGGGTGTCCAGCCGTCATGAGGACGCTGTATGTCGTGACGACAACGTGAAATATTGATTTTGAAAAGTACATAAAAATGATTTATTATTCAGTGTGTACTTCAGTGCTCGAGGTATTCATTGTACTTTGAACTCAGTTTATCGTAGGGAAATTTTCGATAGATTTTATGCAAGTAACTTTGAGGTCTAGGTTGGAAGAACCCAGTTAAGATCGTAATAGTCACTTGTCTCAAATATTACATTTATTTGTACTCTTCATATTGCCGGAAATGCTTTCCTGGAAACGATAGATTTAGCCGAATTAGTTTTAATACGAGCTAGCTTTAGTATAGTAGTTATGGAAATGCGTTCCTAAAAACATAAAGGTAAAAGAAAGTTAAAGTTGTCCCTACGCTTAATTAATTAATTAATTAATCAACAATCCATGAAGATGCATAGGAGAGTGAAGGTATAGCTCCACCTTCCTTTACCTCGGCACTATATGGTGGTGAGTGGTCACCTTCAAGCCCCTGTCGCTTTACACCAGGGAAAGAGCCTTCGGTATTTTCTGGATGTCGTAGCTGTACAGTCTGAGCTATCCTAGATTCCCCCATAAGGACAACGATTTTGGCCCCTCAAAAACTGGGATAATGGGTTCAAATTCCGCTCTGGGCATTAAAGCCTCTCACTGTAATTTTTGTGTTTGTGCTCTTCTGTGTTTGTTTCTTGTTTGTTGCTTGATTGATTTAATCTTCAACCCTGAAGACAGAGAGTGTACGGTCCTCCGAAACGTCAGTAAATTTTTGCAGGACTAAACTTCGTCACTTACATAGAAGCTCAGATGAAACATAATAGTGATTCTTTGTTGGCTCCGGTTTGTTGACGCGAATTACCGTTTTGTTGACATGAATTTTGTTGCTGCGTCCAAAGATATATGGTTAATAAATTATACACACTGTGATTCCAAATTATTCCTAAAATTAAATCGTCATTTAAATTTACTGAAAATGCTACGAGTTTCAGTTCGACATTGGACGGTCTACCCTCCAGCTAAATGACTTTATAATCCGCTTATAATATCAAAATACGAGAACTGTGCAACGAATAATTAATCTGCCGTCCATATGAGCTGGAAATTTTGCCATACGCATCAACACCGTTGTAGTATTACAGTACTTTATCACGTGATAGATTTCGATCTACTAATCCGAGATCATCATCAGATACTCAAGTGTCGAAATGGTTGATACTCCTGCTTCATAATCGGGAAGTCCTGGGCTCAACCCCAGGTCCAGATATCGGATATTCTGGCCAAGTTTGGTCGTGGTCATTCCCATTCTGTCCAGGCGAATGTTGGGAGAATTCATTAAATTATCCTATGACCGAATTCTTTGACACCCCTCCTAAATCATGCATGTCACCTATCACTAGTAAAGATAAAGCCATCCCTGTAACAAGCCGTGAAGGCCCATAGGGTTGTGAGATGTCGAGGCTCTCAATTTTTTTTAGACAATCCGCTCACAGATGGCGGTGATGCCACCCTTATTCGTCTGCCGCACTTTACCTCCAGGAAGATTCCTGGTACTCATTTCTGTTAGAGGCTAAGTCGACAACAGTGCAATAGCGCGGCTGGAAGGATCAGGTAACTTAAAAAAATACAGTGATCTCATCGGGAATCGACCCCGCGACCTTCCGGCTTGAAACATAGTGCCTCAACCACCTATGCTACAGCGTAACCCCATTTGCTATCAGGCGTTACATAGCCTAAGCTGGTTCCTCGTTGAGAATAGAGTGGATACTCAGCCATTCAAGAAGTGCTCAGAATTTTTCTGAACACGAACCACCATTGCCGTATCCACAAGAGTCGCCATTTGTCCCTTTCCTGAACCGCATGAGTCTAGCCCTTCTCCTTTCTACTACCATGTCTTCCTTGTTTCTTTTTCTTGATTTCTGCCAAAATTTCCTTGCCTCGGATGCGTGCTACATGGCCATACCTTCTCATTCTCTTCGTTTTGATCATACTATCTGTCGAGGAGTACAAATCACGAAATTCATCATTACGTAGTTTTCTTCATCCTCCGAAGAGTAATGGTTGGGTTTCGGGAGTGTCTGTCTCCGAAAATACGAAAGACATCGCACTACATATTGTATATTTATATCCCTTCGCCCAGACAGTTTCACGAGCGGCCACCAGGGACCACCACGTTGTTCCGTTACGTTCCCTCATCCCCCACATTTAGTTACGAAATTTCTTAGTGCAACATTTCCTGGAAGATGGATTGGCAGGGGTGGTTCAACTCTGTAGACATCTAGAAGCTTTGACTTCTCACCTCTTGAATTATTTCTTTTGGGGGCCACGTAAAGAACTACTTCTATATAGACAGAATTTGAGACCTGAACCATTTCAATTCAAATCAGTTCAATTTTTGTTGCTTACATGCCGAGTAAAAAGCTACAAGGCCAATTACAGGCACAGTACAGCGTAAATTTAGGAAATTACATTGAGGACGTACACAACATAAAGACTCTGTTCAGTTACATTCTCTATATATTTACGCGCTGAGCTCAACAGCGAATGACTCAATCACAGAGTCAGAACGATACAAACAACAGCAATATGACAGCACAGAATAAAGTAAACAAGAAATAACAAAAACAAAAATGAATCGATTTAGGCTTAAAAAAAAGATTTCCTAAAAATATCTGTAAGTTTACAGACCACATTTCCTGATGAAGCACATATAGCTGAAGTGCAATGGTTAGACAGGCAAGTGAACATGTTGAAGTTACGAATTCTCAGAGTAGGGGTAAACATTTATTGCATTATTATTATTGTGAACGGAGAAGTTCATGGAGGTAGGCCTAGGCCCACTGGGGCTGTAGTGCCAAGGAAAAAAATTATTATTATTATTATTATTATTATTATTATTAATACTGTAGTTGGTTGAGGCACTATGCTACAAACCGGAAGGTCGCGGGTTCAAGTCCCGATGAGGTTATTGGATTTTTTTTTTAATTGATCTAATCCTTCCGGCCGCACTATGGCCCTGGGGTTGACTCAGCCTCTAACAGAAATGAGAACCAGGAATTAATTAAACAATTTTCCTGGGGAGTAAAGCGCGGTCGGCACGTAAGGCTGACAACCTTACCGCCATCTGTCAGCCGATTGTCTAGATAATGTGGGATCCTCAACGTCTCACAACCCTACGGGCCTTCACAGAAAGTTACAGGGATACCTTAACTTTTTTTTTTTTGTACTTTTAATATATTTGTAACAGTTCAACAGTCCGAAGCCCAGTGTTAATATATTCACAAGCAAAAAGACAAAACAAAGACAGTTGCACAAAGACAAAACTAAGCAACATGTACCATTTTGACAATAACGGTTTAATTGGTACCACCTTGACACACACGATGTAATAAACAGAAAAAAATTGTTTATAACATATTGTCACGTGTCACAGTGACTAAAGCTCGGGTTTGGATTTGTAATTGGATTTAGTGGATACTTACACGTTGTAACTGCAATTAATTATTACACTATTGCCGATTTTCACACTACAAAGTCCTCCACGCTAATTTCTTTAGTCTATCTGCACTAGTCTTCACGGATTTATAGCACAGAAACTATGAAAGTCTCACTGAATCACAAATTCCCAATATCCCTGTGCTACAGCACACAAAAAATCATCAAATCACACGTTAAATCTTCACAGGCTGACTTCTTCAGGCACTCTTCTTCAATTATGAACTTCCCGTGGCTATCTCCTACCGAGAAGTGACTCGCCCATGAACTGAACAAATACTGTCACTTATATAGTCGAGGAAAGGACACGCATTACAGGAAACACATGTCACGTGACCACAACCCGCCGTTGCGTGACGTCACCGCGTACACAGACAACACAGACTCCTCTATTGTTTCGCGTTGGACTGTGTTTACAGAGCTGTTGCCTGGCAACACGTTGATCCAATCCGTTATAATATATTAATACTGAACAAAGAAATATTGAAATAACTAATAATTAAGAGTACACGTCATAGAATGTGTTTAAGAGACAAAATTTGAAAGCTAGTGTAAGACAATCAGCTGGGATATGTTACAGCTTGTATTGCAAGAAGTGTAATATGGACTGGACATATGCAGGGTCACGAACGGTGCACTCGTGGAAACTTACTAATTATGTTCAAAGCCTTTTGATGTGAACTTTAAAATAAAATATTAATTTCTTTAATATGTTTCTGACTTTTCTAAATATTGGTTCTCGGAACAGCAACATTATTTTTAGGACATACTGTATTTATCATGCAAATGGTAAACTGAAGAGGAATGATTCCAACAAATTTCTTCCAACCTAATGCACATACTCGTTTTAATACCTTCAACATTATACTTCTTGCACAAGTGGCCCTCATTCTAAAAGGCGGTAGAATGAAACGTGTTTTGTATAACATTACTGGGAATGGCGTTATAAAATTCAGTATGAAGCGTCTAGATTTATTGACGTATATTCCCGTTTTATATATTCTCTTCCAGATTTTCCACTTCAACATAAGTATGCTTTGCGTTTTATTTCGTCTTCAGTCTCAGCTGGTATTCGTACGAAGCTTTGGAAAAATTTCTTGTGTTTTGTTTTGGCTTTTTCCCCTTCCCCCCGTAATAGAAACCTTGATATAAAGGATTCAATCCAGCGGCCCCACCAGATGCTGCCAAACATTCGTTTGTAAGGGCAGGCAGGTTAGCTGGAACTGCAGAAGGCGACAGAAAACATTCCTGCGTGTTGCAATCACCATTATGTTCTCTGTTCCATCTTCCTTCCTCTTTTCTGCTTTACCTCTCTCTTGCCAATTCGTCCTAGGGGAAGAGGGTCACCATAATCCATATTTATACGTCCTCTCATCCTGCAGTTCTTACTCCTAAGAGACTTTAACGATAAAGAATGGACCGTAATAAAAATTTCTAAAACTGTAAATTGGAATTGTTTCTTGCGCTGTTGCATTTAGAGATATGCTAGGCCCTCAGAAGATTGCCTCATTATACATATTGTGACACGTGGGCCATCTCTAGGAAACGAACTGGTAAATACGTTGCAACAGAGAGATTGATTCCTGGAAACCAACTGATTACGAAACACGGTTTCCAGGGATACGGTAACTGGAAGTTGTAAACAAGAAAACTAAAACGTTGCTTGGGAATTATTATATCATTCCCGTGACAACGCAACAGAACAGAGGATCTGTAAGACATTGTGACTTCTATTTCGGCCGCGCGGCAGTTATAAAACGTGTTGGTTATTGCATTCACCCATGATAACGTGATAACATTAATATTGTGTCTAAGGCCTACGTTGGACTGGGTGTATAATTTAAAACGAACCCCAAAACATAATCACTTACTACGGAATAGAAATTAAATCAGATGATTTTCTACCAAATTTCATCTTGACACTCAAGTCAGTTATCATCTTGGTTGCTAGGCTGCTACTGCTGCCAGTTGCGCAGAAGCTCTGTGCCTGTGTCCAAGACATATTCATGAGCAGAACACATGTTCTTTCTTGAATATTACTTTTTTTTTCCTGTGGCGCTACAGCCCCAATTTGGGCCTAGGCCTACCTCCATGAAACTCTCCGTTTCACTTCGGTTTACTAGATCTTACACATACGGTAGGACTCCTTGGGCGAGTGATCAGCTTGTCGCAAGGCCTCTACCTGTAGACAAACACAGAAAAACGCACATAAACATCAATGCCCTGAGTGGGATTCGAACCCACGATCTCGGTTTCCGAGCGAGCGAAGACAGTGCATGCCTTAGACCGCTGGGCTTCCGTGACCGGCTGAATATTACTTAACATCGAAATAATTTTCTACTGTTCATGAAGCCATGCGTACTCGACAATATAGTACTAAATAAGACAAGGGTGTATCGACTGATAAAGAAAATTCTGGACATTGGGAGTGTTAACGACAGAAAAAATGAGAGAAGGCGAATATTTTTGACAGGTGGGTTATTCCGTAACTTTGAAAAGGGCTAGTCCGATCTATACGGAGATATTTCAGAAGACTGCTACAGCTGTCTCCATCTTCATGGTTCAAAGTGAGTAGGGTCAGCTGACTCTGAACTTAACGAGGCAGCAATGCTGCTCACACCTACACGGTACTAAGTTCGAAGTGCTGAATCAACATCTAAAAAATAAAGAAAAATAAATCACCATTAAAAGTATATTTAAGTTAAAGAAACACATTTTGTTTTATTCTGAAGTTCAATTGAATTCCAACTCACTGCCTGCTTCTGCTGGTTTCTTGATTGTCTTTTACTTTGAACCTGAAGATGGAAGCTATATTTTCTTATGAATCGCCTGGCTGTTTCCCAATTACACATAATTACAACTCAGAAAACTACACTCGTAATGTTATATTTTAGCGTCCTGTTGCACGGTTAGCATGAATACACATCATGAACTATACTCGTTTTAGTCAAAGTACATAAAATGTATACAAAAGTATGCAGTCTACACAACAATCTTCTGTATTTAGAACAAAGCAGACGCTATCCCACCAACATCTGTTTTTATTGACGCTACATGTTTCGACCCTTATACTGGGTCATCATCAGGCGTACAATAATACCAGACTCAGTTGTTGATTTGAATCTAAAAATTTGCATCTAACTCTTCAATGCTCGTTTTAGTCAACACGTTTGCGATACTTCGATTCGGTGATTCACGTAACTTCCACTTCACCATAGAGAGTTAATCATCAAAACGAAATCCATCTCAACGTCTTATATATCTGCATCACTAAATAATTAACATGTTAGTAGTGAATTTATTAATCACTCCTTTGTAAGAAGAGTGTTCTAGGAAGAACACCATACGAGATTGGAGGCTTTAACGGCCTTTACTGGGAAGCATTCCTTCTTCCTGTATGTGACACCATGCAGTCTGGCATGTTGTTAACGAAGGTGACAAGGAGATGAAGACTGAAAGTTCCTCCGAAACAACAGATATCTACCGGCGTACACAGCGTCACAGCCCAGAAGGCAAAGAACTTATTGTGGAAGGACGCACGAAAGCTGGAATAACGAAGTCAGAATAGACGTTCATTGCTAGCCAACGACTTTATAAATATATTCCCTCGGCAAAGAATACACAAGCAACAATCGAGTAACTTCCATTGTTATGAAACGGCGCTGAAAACACGCCTCTCCAGCTATACAGGATGTCCCAGGAGTTTGGTGCCATACTTCAGGAGCATACTGAGGGCTCCCTACAGAACAACTTTGAAATAGGAACCCATGTACGCAAACGTAAAATAACAGCCGTAGGGCGGCATTTAATATCATTTTGTTTAAACTTGGCGCCTCAATGTCGAAGAGCATGGACAGGCATATTACCCCCTCCAAACTCCTAAGACTCACCTGCTAGAGTAGTTGTTGGAATTTGCACCCTCCATTTTCAATGGATGCGTTACATCACGAAAGAAACTTTGGCGCACCCTTTCAAATAGTCCAGGTGTCTCACGGATCACGTCACATGCAACAAGTTTTCTGGCCAACAGCTCCAATTCATTATCCACAGGCGTGTCGTAGATCAGGCTTTTCACATGACCCCAGACGAAATAGTCCAGAGGTGTCAAGTCTGGGGATCGGGGTGACCAAGGCACTAGGCCTCCTCCTCCTATCCAACGACCATGAAAAGCAGCATCCAGGTAGTCTCGTGATACAGTGCTGAAGTGTGCCGACGCTGCGTCATGCTATATCCACATTTGCCTCCGCTCAATCAGTGGTACGTCTTTTAGCAAAGTTGGAAGGATACGTTCCAGGAACACCTTGTAAAAGGGCCCATTGAGTCACGCTGGTAGGAAGAAAGACCCAATCAAATGATCGCCAATGATGACCGCCCAGACATTGACAGAAAATTGCGCCTGGTTGTATCCATCTACAGTAACGTTGGGGTTTTCGTCAGCCCAAACGTGGCTGTTTCGACAGTTGAACCAACCATCCCTTGTAAACTGCGCTTCGTCTGTGAATAACACGTGATTCAAGAAGTTTGACTGATGTAAACACTGGTTCAGTATCCACTGACAAAATTGAACTCGTGATACGAAGTCAGCTGGACCTAGGTCATGTACTCGCGTTGGATGATACGGATAAAGCTGTTGGCCGTGCAGGATCCTCCAAACACTTGATTTTGATGTGCCCACAATCTTGGCAATGGCACGAGTGCTGGTGGATGGCTGTTCCTCTGTGCAATTCAGTTCGACATTGAGGCGCCAAGTTTACACGAAATGATTTTAAATGCCGCCCTAGCGCTGCTATTTTACGTTTGCGGACATGGGTTCCTGCTTCAAAGTTATTCTATATGGAACCATCAGTACGTTTCTGTGTTATTGCATGGTCCGTGTAAAGTGGTTATGAAGAAGATTTCAGTTGAGAAGTCGTAGTCGAGTCGAGTCGAGTCCAATCGAGTCGAGATAGAGAGGCCAGCCTGCCGGGATATGAGCTTGGGAGCAGAGGAATGGAATTAAGCCGAGTCTTCGGAATTAGCAGTTGCAGAATAATGGCAAGAGAGCAATTAGACTGTGAAAGGAAGACTTCATGTTATTTGAAGTGACAGCCTGTTATAATATCCGTTGCCAGGATATGACTATTGAAGACTGAGAACCCTAGTTCTTGTGTGTTGGTGAACTGTGAATTGTGTAGATCAGCGATAGTGCTGTAATTGTCTGTAGTTCCTAGTTGAATGTATAAGGAAGTTGTCAATAAATCCAATCATCCAGTCCGAAACCCGTTTTATAAGTCACGCAATAACCCCTACATGTGTCATAATTAAGAACTGATATTGCAATATTAAAAATTAATGTAATGAGTTTCAAAAGGCGAAGTATATAATAAATACCTTCATTATAATTATGCCATGGAGATGTACGGCAGAATTTATACAAGTCAGATGAGGGTAGAAGAAAACTTACGTTACTGAAATTTACCGATTTACCCGTCAGAACCATTTCTGTCGGATGGGTACAAAACCGTCGCATCCTTTGACATAAAGAACAATACATCATATTATATTCGATACCTCTCGAGAATAATGAAGATATGACACCCAGGGGAGGAATGGAAACTGCAGACTGCGTCCTATGGACTGAGTATTCAGTGTGTAGTACACCGAACTGCTCAATCACAAACACAATTTTGTTAGAACTTCTGTATGAATACGTGACATTCAATTCAGATCAGAGTTTCTTGGAATTATATTTATTTAATGACACTAACAGCAGCTTAGATATTGTAGCGTAGAATAGTAAAGAAAATTGTACAAAATATTATGACGCATAGGTCCATTGCTAGGCAACGGTTCGGTAAACACATTCCAGAAGCATACGCTTTCAGCAATATGACATCCATTGCTAGGTAACGAACCAATAAACATGCATTCTTGACAACATAAGACGATGTTTTCCGTGGGGTTCATGCAGAAGAGTTAGAAGAGGGTACAGTCAGAAGACGACACGAAGTACAACGGAGTAGTGAAGTAGCAAAATGTTGTGAGAATTCGAGACTGTCCAGCAGAAGAAAACGACAGTGTGTCAGCGTTTTGTAAACTGTTGTTGCCAGTTGTATAATGGTCCACTAAATTCGATTATCAAATCCAAAACCTGTCTTATTAGTCACGCAAGCCACGGATACATGATAATATTGGTAAGTTCTTCATCGAAACTACAGGGGATGGACAAAAATATGAAAAAGCCTCGTGAAATGCATGCCTGAATTGAAGTGTTTCTTTTAGCAAAGTTTGTAGGTCACGCTGTCGTATCTGCCCAACCCCACTACCTGTACAACCTCCGCAATACGTTGCAAAGCTTCATTTATTGTCGAGACAGTGTTCTGTGCAGTTTTTTTGCATCACGTCAGAGCTAACAGAATTCGAACGCAGACAAATTGTTTGGGCCCATATGGTGGGTGCTTCTGTAACCAAGGTAGCCGAGGTTTTTGGTTTTTCGCGAAGCACAGTATCCAAGATTATGACCGCATATAGGAGGACTGGAAAAACTGCATCCGATAAATACCAGCATGGACGGAAATGTGTGTTGAGTGATAGAGACAGACGAACATTGCGTAGGATTGTGACGAAAAATAAGAAGACTACAGCTGCAAAGTGACTGCTGAACTGAATGTCACGCTCACAAACCCTGTCAGCACCAAAACAGTACGAAGGGAACTCCACAAGCAGGGTATTTCTGGACGAGCTGCAATTCCAAAGCCACTCATCAGTGATCAAAATGCCACTAAGAGGAGAGTGTGGTGCCGAAGTCATAAAACCTGGACTATGGAGCAACGGAAGATGGTCATTTGGTCGGATGAGTCCACCTTCACACTGTTTCCGTCTTCTGGCCGAGTTTACGTCTGGAGAACGTCATCCCAAGCTTACGATCCAGATTGTTGGCTGCCAAGAGTGAAACATGGCGGGGGTTCGATCATGGTACGGGCAGCCATATCGTGGTATTCTGTCGGACCCATCATTACCCTGCAAGGTCACGTCACTGCCATCGACTATGTGACCATTTTGGGCGACCAGGTCCATCCCATGGTGCAAACTTTGTTCCCCAATGGTGATGCCATTTACCAAGACGACAGTGCCCGTTTTCACAAAGCTCACATCGTCCAGGACTGGTTTTCTGAGCACGAAGATGAAGTGTCACGTCTGCCATGGCCCCCACAATCGCCGAATATCAATATTATTAAGCCTTTGTGGTCTGTTTTGGAAAGCAATCTGCGTGCGCGCTGTCCACTTCCATCATCGATAACAGAACTTACCATGTTTTTCAGGAAGAATGGTACAAGATTCCCTTGCAAATCATACAGGACCTCTATTTATCCATTCGAAGGAGACTACAAGCAGTTCTGCAAGCCAGAGGTTGTCCTACACCATATTAGTCACGGTAATGTGTTTTTTGTTGGGTGTTTCCATATTTTTGTCCATCCCCTTTATTTAGAACAGCTGACAACATAGAGATGCCTAGGTGAAAATGCCACTTGGCGGAAATTTTGTGTACCCTAGTAAGGATTGCACCCTTTTGGTGTTACTCCGCAGCCACCCCTACTACCGGACCTCCTATTTTGCATCATTCTGATTCTGCAAACTTGAGAGTGACTTAGAATGTAGACGCGTTACTAGATAACGATCGGAAAAAGGAAACAGGTTCCTATGGCAACGAATCAAACGCAAAAACAAAGGAAATGTGGGGAAACGTTGTTTTCTGTGGTCCGTGCCACGGCCGTTTCTACACAACGGTGCTACCATCACGTCTGTGTAGCAACGAATCAACACTAAACGATAGCAAAACTGTTAGAAAAGGTGTTTTCTACGCGGTACGTACCAAGAGCTTTTAGGCGGGACAAGATTTAGAACTTATATCAGTTCAAGTGACTAGACTGCCGTGGTAGCGAATACTGGTAGAAATAGGGCCAAATCTGCTGTACTGACCCTGGATTGACAGAGGCCTTCTGTATAATATACATAGAAATAGGAATTAAGATTAAATTTGTAAATATATGTTAACACTGAAAATGGACTTACTAACACAGACTATGACTGACAAATGACGGACCCGACCTCTCGTCAGAGAGGGCGCCCAAATGAACAGGACAGTAACTTTCATATAAGAAAAAAGAAAAAAAATCTGGTCATGAGCCCCAGTCGGGGTTCGACACCAAGACAGCCAGACTGACGGACCGTCAGTCGCAATGTGACTTGGACTTGGAACTTAGATCAAACCCGTGTGGAGGCGAGGTCGAATACCTCCACCGTGACCCTGCGAGTAGTAGGAGGCGACGAGAAAGGAAGTCTCAGTTTTGAGACACTGAAATGTGATCGCGAGTCCCAACACACTCGGACCCGAGAAAGACTGCGTTGGCAAGGGCCAGCAGGATATACAAAAGACAGACCCGTTCTCTCGTCAGAGAGGGCGCCCTACAAAAACAAGACCGTAACTGTCAAAGAGTAATAAATATCTGGTCATGAGCCCCCGATGGGGCTCGACACCAAGACTGACTGTCTGTCTGCCTGTCTCTCTGACCTGACTGACTGACTGACTGACTGACTGACTGACCGACGGACCGTCAGTCCCAATGTGACTTTAATTTTGCTTACATCTGTTGTGGGATATGTGCCAGACGGTAAGGACGTAAGTGGAGAGCAGTGTTAAAATCCGTTATCAGGAAACGACTGGTGAAGTGTGAGAAGACTTTATGTGTGCTGTAGTTACACTGATATTTGGAGTGTGTAATTTAGTGAGTCAGTGAAGAGAAAACTAGGAGGTTGGCATGAAATGACCGTCAGCCTGGGAGTTAGAGAACTGCAGTTCAGTCGTTGTGAGCTACTGCTTGTAAAAGCTGCTAGCTGAGGCACGGGTATAGTTCGGGAAGCCGTTGGAAGCCGTTACCAGGCAACGGCTAGTGGAGACTTTAATAGACTAAGGACACTACTCATTGTGTGACAATGATCTGTAAAGTGTAGTCACGAGTCGTGAGTGTATAAGTGGTCAATAAATCCAGTGTCCAAACCAAAACCCCGACAAGAGACAATCACGTGATTTGTTTTTATGATGAACCTTCATGCCCCCTATTGGATTATGTGTTCTGACACTGGCTAAAATGCTGAATTTGTTTTAGCAACACTAGTACTCATCTCAAAGAAATATGAAAAGTTGATGTGGACTGGATTTATGATATGACAGAATATTGGCCTGCTCTCATAAACACGAATGAATACTATTCTGGAACGTGATATTCTGTAGCCTGGTGAAAGTTTACTGAAATTCTGAGGAACATACTGTATCTATTTCCAGTTCAAGCTTAGCTCTGCTTTCCTTTCTACTATAACTTGCTTTGTTTACTCTTCGAACCTGAAGATGGAGGGAGTATACGTTTGCGAAGCGTCAGTGAACTTCTACCAGACTGTGTGACGCAACATTTCAGTTGCCGCCCTGAGAATCTGAAATTCAACAAAAATATTTGGTTTTCATAATTGGCGGAGAATTTTTTGATCAGTTGAGGAACTATTAGCTTTTTAATATTTTTCTTCTCCTTAGAGTCAGCCACACGAACAGATGTTTCGAAATATAACTTGTTCCTTAAAATTTAGAATATGGGTTCTGGGAGCTGATGAAATTAGATTTGGACAGATATCTGGACAGAGTTGTTTAAGTAGCCTGCTAATTCACCCAGTGCTGGATTTGAGGTTCTCACAGCGGTAACTATAAAAATTACTTTCTTTTGGTATGTGACACCGTGTAGTTTAGTAGGGATTTACTAGCGATTAGAAGGAGTATACTGCTTCCATCTTCAGGGTCGAAAGTAAGATAAGCAAGTAAACAGAAAACAGGACACAACGATAAATTTCCGAGCGAATGACCGGAATCACATTTCAGATGATAATAATTGTTCGTAGTCACTCCTGTGAGAAGCTGATTCGTTCTTTCCAGTTGCTTGCTTGGCTTACTCTTCTACCCTGAAGATGGAAGCAATATGTTCCTCCGAATCTTCAGCACACTTCCACAAAACTGCACAGTGTCACATCCCAGAAGATAATGCAATTAAATATTTCAATTCTGTGGACTGCCCGAAAAAGGACAGGACATAAATTGTGTGGGTAGCCTTACGGAAGAAAACTTGTCACACTTGAATTTCCGCCCGGCATATGAGTTCCGGAAGAATGTTGAAAATATAGTCCAATAAGTTTGTAATGAGGGCCGGTCACGGTAGCCCAGCGGTCTAAGACATGCACTGTGTTCGCTCGCTCGGAAGCCTGGATCATGGGTTCGAATCCCACTCAGAGCATGGATGTTTGTGTGCGTTTTTCTGTGTTTGTGTACAGTTAGAGACCTTGCGACGAGCTGATCACCCACCCAAGGAGTCCTACCGTATGTCTATGATCTAGTAAAACTGAAGTGAAACGGAGGTTTTCATGCAGGTAAGCCTAGGCCCAAATGAGGACTGTAGCGCCAATGAAAAAAAAAAGTTTGTAATGATGATATAACTGCCTGCTTCATCAGTTAACGATGATGCAACTTCGTCCACGACTACAATATTGAAAACATTGAAACCAGAATCCTCATAATCCCGTTAGTACCAAACATGCGAGAACTGAAAACAAAAAATATTGTTTTGATGAGGCAGTTTTGAGAGACCTTTTGTTGTGCTCGGGCCGAGTGAAGGTGTGAGTAGGATGGTACAGAAGATGGGTAAAAGCGAGGGGAGGGAGACGCACAGTAGGACTTGAAGCAGCCACTAAAAGGGATGAGATAATTGAGACATATATACAAAGGGGTTGAAAAGAATGGCGCGTTGGGTCAATAACGTAATTAATTTATGTGGTCTTCCAGCCCTTTTACTCCATCCTTATGCTGTCGTTGCTTCAGCTCCTTCTTTTGTTTTAGTTTTCTATTGCCTACGGTAGGCCATGTAGGCAAGAGCTCTGATGATGTTTATTGTTCTCTGTGAACCCGTATCTTTGAAGATGACAAGTTCACTCTTGAAGTTTTCTGAAAGAATACAATAGATAGATGGCCTATTACAGTTCTGAGATTTATGGAAGGCTGTCATTGATTCTATTGTTATTTGTGGCCTAGGAAATGAAATCTGTGGCTTGAAATACCACGACAAACTACAGTTGACTTTTCTTGACAGTGCAACCATACAGCGATCTTAGGGTTATGGGCTGGGCGGGAGGAGAGAGCCCTGCCCATTCCGTCTGAGTGTGCCCTCCGAAAGCAAGATTCTTTGTACTTTTAGACGCAGAGAAATGCAAGTGACATTTTGCTAATTCGAAACGGTAGGCTTATCAGAAGCACGCAAACCACTGATGTCTCTTCAGATAATACTGAATGCAGTACAACGCACTTGCAACGAAATATTTCGCATAGAGGTAAAGCTCCAGAGTAGTATTTGGGAGATTCTGGGCTCGAATCTGGGCTATGACACCGGCTAATCTGACTGGGATTTATCCTGGTATTTCTCAGACTCTTCATGAAAATTCAAAGATGTTACCTCTATCAGGTCAGGATTGTTTGCCTCCAAATCATTTCCAGTTAATCATTAATCTTACTATCTTAAGCTATATATTCTTGATAATGACAGTACAGTGAAATAATCCACACGTCACGGACAGGAATGAAGTTGGTCTCACTCATATGAAGGAGAAGTTTCCATGACTTGACAAGGGAGAAACCATCTTCATTGTTCATGTTTTGAAATGGAGATCAATCTGTACTAATATCTTTATGTAGTTCTGTGGTTTTCAACCTGTGTGTCGCGAGATTTGAAGACTAGAGTGATTACAAGGATTAAATATTTATTTGAAGAAAAAAATTCAATTTTTATTTGTAAAAACTTCTATTTCTCTGCTTTGCAATACAGTTTATGCAAGAAATAAGAAGAGCCGGAGTAGCTCAGTCGGTTTAGCTACGGGCCAAATTCTCGAGGTTCGATTCTCAGGAAGGGCAAGAAATTTTTCTTCGCTCCACAGCGTCCAGACCGGCCCTGGGGCCCACCCAGCCTCCTATCCAATGGATATCGGTATTCTTACCCCAGGGTTAAAACGGCCGGTAGTGAATCAGACCACTCATCTCCATCCAGTGCCGAAGTCAAGAAAGATGGAGCTATACCTGCACTCCACCATGCGTCCTTGGTTCTAAATTAATTAAGCACTGCGAACATTTTGCCTTTACCTGTATTTTTATGATAAACCTTAGTTCTCTAATTCTAGTGCGAAGGAAAAGGAAGTTGAATATTCCAAGTATATCACGGGCAGCCGGTGGTTGGGAACCGCTGACGTAGTTTTGCGTACAGGAGAGTAGTGACATGTGATTTATGTCTGCAGATCCTGAGCGGGAACAGCGACACGGCGACCGTGGTCAGCCACCGTCTGATGCCTCCAGTTTATGCCAGCAAGGTCAGAGTTCTGCCCTATAGCGTCCACAGGAGAACAGTTTGTCTTCGCGTGGAATTCCGCGGTTGTCTCGCCGAGGGTAAGTGTTCTCTTTTGTACCTTGTGTCACCCATTTACACATTTGTAATTACATATTCAAGTATAAAGGGTATTTAAATTATTTGTATCTTTCCCTTATATTCGACAAACTTTTCATCGAGTGAGATTTTCTCTATTCTCTTCTGTGACGTCGTGTAATTTTGTATATTGATACCAGTGTTTCAAAAGAATCTACTGTATATATCTCTTCTCTTGCCCTGAAGACAGAGGCAGCAGTTCCTCCGAAAAGTTTGTATCTTACTACCAAACTACACTGCGTTACATCTCAGAAAATCTCATAGTGTTGTGTCCGGCTTGTGGTGCTTACCATTAAAATTGCAGGGATAATGTAATGCAAACAAATTATTTCGTTAATCAATTCAGAACATAATTTCATCCAAGATAGACCATCATACGGCGATTCTTGAGGAATGCACAATTGGTGAAGGAGTATATATAATATTGTCACTATTTAGGGGTGACTATAGAAGGGGTACAGATTGGAGAATGGATTTATTGACCACCTACACACACCATTCGGAACTACAGCACTACAGCTAATTTCTACAGTTCACAAAACACAAGAGCGCCCGTTAAGCCTTTTGCAGTCAGCTGTGTTTTCCCCAGCCTTTCACTAACAACGGCTTCTAACAGTGGAGATTCTTCAACTTCACAGTTCCAAGGCCGTTCTTTATAGTCGCCCGTGCCGAACTCTTTGTCAACTCTCAACTTAACCGTAGTACTACCTCTTCTCAGCCTCCCTCGAAGAGCTCAACTGAACTCGTTGCTTCAAACCGCCCTGCTCGGCACGGACCACATAGAAAACACCCAATTTCATATAGTAAGTCTATTTCGTTACGCGGTATTCTTTTCCTCTAGAACGTGTTTGCTGAGCAGTTGCTCGGAAACAGTCGTTGTATATTCGCCTATTTCGCAGGCGTTTCATAGCAACGGCTGTGCACGCTGCTATATTAAGTCGCTTCAGACCAAGATTCAACCAACAGAAGTTTTATACTTGATCATAATATTATACTGCAACATCCTGTTGCGCTCTATATTTGCGCTGGAACTCTTTGCCGTCTTTATGCAACTTCGTCGGTATGTTAATGCTCACTGTCTTCATCTCTTTATTATATAACGCTACATTTTTCGACCTCACTGGCCATCATTAAGTGTATAAAATATTGGGTAATAGCAGGGAAGTAGTTTCCTTCAGTTCATGAACTTACGCACCTAAAGATGGCTAATTAAGCCGAAACACATAGTGTTGTGGAGTGAAGGTACGAAGACATGTGAATACTCGTATTAAAATATCAAAGAAGTTGCACAAAGACGTCAAAGAGTAGGAATGCAAAGTTTTTTACTTGCTTTGTAGCTTATACGCACTCCATCAACATTCATATATGTATTTCTCAATATTCCCCTAATGATGGCCTACCTGGGCCGAAACATGTTGTGAATTGATTAATAAAGACACTTGGTTGTGTGATGGTAATCCCACCATTCCAAATCCCAGAATATTCTTCTTTGAAGATTTCATATGTATAATTAATTTTCTGAAGAAACTCCTTACAGTTACGTTGAAAGTGGTAATATTATTCATACGAAACTCTGCGATGTTACTGGAAGCGTAACTTTGTTATTCCTACGTGAGATTTGTTTTTCTCACAGCAGTGAATATAAAGTTCACGGTCTTCTGGGATATTACGCCGTGTAGTGTGGTAGAAACCTAACGTTTCAGAGAAACCTGGTGCTTTTGTCTTCAGGGTAAAAGTACCACCATTGTTACTCCGTGTTTCTGTCTCTAAGATTTACTTTACCAACGAAACCGTAAAGCGACGTATAACTACAATTTGCATCTAGAGTCAGATCATTTTGTGTCTTTCTATGTTGGTTATTTAACGATGCTTTCAGTATCTATAATATAGAGAGTCGAATGTCGGGTTGATGAATGATGAATTGGAAAGGACGTGGAAGGAAATGGTTGCGGTTTAATCGAGATAGAGCTCAGGTTTTAGCTTGAATGGACTGAGGAAAACTACGAAAAATGTTAACTGAAGTTACAGGTTTTCCACAGAGATTCAAACCGAACTCCTTTTTGGATTTCGTAATGTGAATAATTGAATCGAATCCCCATTCTGAATGTTGTCCAACGAGAGACAAACGCCAAAGGAAGGAGATTTTATGGGCGTTCGTTATAGCGGCACACGAACTTAATTTACTTACTTACTTAACCAGTCAACCGCCTCTGTGGTCTAGTGGTCAACGTCTCTGGCTACAGAGCCAGAGGTCCGGGTCCGATTCCCGGCGCTACGACATTTTTTCTGAGAAGTAGCGGGTCTGGAACGGGGTCCACTCAGCCTCGTGATGATAATTGAGGATCTGTTTCAAGGAAATGGCGGCTCCGGTGTAGAAAACCGAAATTAACGGCCGTGGGGATTCGTTGCGCTGACCACGCGACACTCTCTATCCGCAAAAGTTGGCACTAAACTTCGCCGACAAACGGCGGTCGCTCTGTCGGTATAGTTCGCTTGTGGACTAAAATCACCGAGTTTGTTTTTTGTTTCTTTACTTAACGAGTCAAGAGCTGAGTTAGCAACGAATCCCACAGCTTAATGATCTAGAATACGGCAAGGTGTTACGTCATCTGGGCCAACGTTAAGTCAGAGGCTGCTAACCGACTGACAATGAAAACAAAATGTTCTTTGTCGGTATTATGAAAGTTCTATAATCGCCTTGCTCTAATCCTGTTAATTCGTAAAAAAAATCTTCTTAAAATTAAGATCACTTCCTACAAAAAAACTTTATTTTTACAGCGTGTGAGTGATATGTTCCGAGAAGTTACTCCTCTGGTTTGCCGACACGTTACAATATTATCCTCATTGACATAACGTTCAAAATAATTTACTAATTTACTAATTTACATCATTAAATATCCTACATGAGACTACTAATCCTTCTGTTAGTGGAATTCTGCTCGTGTTGAATGACAGTTCACTATCACAGATCAGTTTAATTACACCAATGTGCAAGTTAACAATTTTCATAATATGTTTAATTGTTTCATCATATTTTGGAGATTGCATTTGTCATAATGTAATTCTACCATAATTACTTGTACCGTTGAAATATTTTAAAGTTAATCTTGTATTTAACACCACGTTTTGGTGGTGATAATACTAAGAGAATTTCGAGATAAGCAGAGAAGACGTAAACGAAATATGAATAATACCCAAGTTAAATAAGTTTACATTAAATGTACCACTTGCTTTTTGAAGGGATATTAATTGAGTACACGTCAAGGAATTTATATGAATGCGCTGCTGAGCTTCAGCAGCATGTCTTCACAAATAGAAAGAGACGCCAGCCAGCAGGTGCTTGTTTCTATCTCGAGTCGTATTTCATTCACGTTCTTGGAGACTAATAATATCTGCAAGACAAATTGTGAACACTAGAGGGCGTACATTAACTAACTGCTCCTTAATCAGTGGTTATGAAGTGGAACTAAACTGGGACTGAGGTTATATTATGCTGCAGTAATAATTGTTATAATACAGTATTACCCATAAAATTTTTATTTTGAATATTAACCCACAAGAGAAAATTATCGACGTGAAAGGGACTAAATACGTAACATGAACCTTATCTAATGAGGATCATTTTCATGGAATTCTTGTGTTACAAAACAAAGAACTTAAAATTCTCGAATTTAAAATAAATAAATTCTTTGGTCAATGTACAGCCTTCATATCTGGAAAATGTTGTCTCTTTCAAACAGTGAATTCGAATCAGAATATGTAACGTTGAATTCAATTTTTAATTTAAATATGTACTTAAACTAATATTCTTAAAAAATAAAATAATATAGCCTCCTAAGTAATAAAGAATTTAAAGATATAGGAAGAAGCGTCCAGTCTGCCATAACATTTCGTCAAACATGTTGAGCCGTGCTGAAGGTCAGCTAGCTCTTGTGCGTGACGTCATGGCGCCAGCAATTCCCATATTCCATCTTCACCCCCATATGCTGACGTATTATTTTTGTGATTGTCTATGTATCACGTGACCTATCCCCCTTCCGATGTCGAGGAAAGAAAAAAGACCTTCGCAGTCGGGGACGCTACGTAGCGAAGAGTTTCGTAATCTTTTTTACAGGGACGGTAGGACCCCTTGGATGAATGATCAGCCCGTCGCAAGGCCGCTACCTATGCACGAACAGAAACACAGAATAAACGCACACATAGACATCCATGCTTTTGAGTCAGATTCGAACCCACGATCCCATTGTTCGAGAGAGAGAAGACAATTCATGCCTGCGGACACTGCAATCGGCTCCAGTACCTGTACCTTGCAATAAATTCCAAACAAGTCTGTGTCGTAATCACTTTGGCATTGCATCCGCCATTATTCTAATGAGTGTGCTTGCTACTCACTCGGACATGGAAAATAAAACCGGAAACTTCTCTGGTAAGAAGTCAGCTCGTCCGAAATGACGGTCTGCCTTTCCTCACTGAGCGCCATCCCACACAGTGCACAACCGCAGTCGCTGTAATTTCCGTGTTTGGCGCCATCAAGTAAAGTGGACGAAGGTGTTCATTTATTATTCATGCAGCATATAAACGTCTTCATGCATGGGAAATGGAGGTTAAGTCTTCGCCTTCGCCCATCGCCGCTGTCCTTGTTGAAACGGCCTTGATTGTTCTGCTGGAGGTGACGTGATGACTATGGCGGGTCTGTTTTATGTATCATCTAAAGTAAACTCCACGGAGAAGTGACCGTCTTCAGTAGCTAATAGGATATAACAATTTTCACCACCTTTTCCCAGTAATATGTAAGAAGTAATATTTTGTAATTAAATTGAGGACGCTGATAATAAAAATTAACAGCCAAATTTTGGAGCCGGGATAAAGCGGTCGGTATAGCGACAGGCTGCTGGCTCGATGACTGAGGGTTCGGAGTTCGAGTCCCGGTAAGGTCAAGAATTGTCTTCTCTCCACGTCATCCAAGCCTGCGCTGGGGTTCACACAGTCTCGTATCCAATGGGTATTGGGGCTCCTTTCCTAGGGGTGAAGCTGACCGCTCACTTGCAACTAGTGCCAAGGTCAAGAAAACGTGGATCTATTCATCGACTCCCCCATACGTCTTCATGGCGTAGTGCGTAAATAGTTAAGCGCAGGGTAACTGTACCTTACCATCACATAAACTGTAAATACTTTCCTGGTACTAGAACAGAACATAGTGGCTGGTTAGCAAGAGAGCACGTACATAGATACTGGTAAATACTGAAAGGACTCTAAACAATACCCCTGCACTAGTACAGAAACTTCATATAGAGCTGAGTACCACGAAAGAAACTAAGTAGTTAGGGCTTGCTCGGAGCTGGTATAGCTCAGTATACCGACGACGGCTATTCGGAAAGCAACCGCCGTTCATTTTAAGCAACAATTGTAGGAGACAGGGAGAGCTAGCGCATGCGAGGTAGCGTCACATGATCCATTGCCTTATAAGACATCGCATAACTGGTCACCTAGTGTTTGTTCTTGTCTCTACGTAGTGAATTGTGATGTGTCCTGCGATTGATAATCCCGCCAGCAGCGATTTTTGCCCTGTTATCCGCTTTCTTCGCGTAAAATCGTAAGCGATGTGGAAATACATCTTGGATTATGCGCGGTTTACAGCCAAAATATAATGAGTGAAGGAACTGTAAGACAATGGTGTTCAACATTCAGAGATTGTCGGACAAATGTTTACGATGAAACGCTGGTCATCTGTAGTGGGTGATGATTGTTCAAAGTGAATGAAGATGCTTCACAATTTCAGATTTTTTTTTTGTGAATTTCCACAAATTTCACACACTGTTATGTACGAGATTATTACAGCTAAGCTAGGCTGTCACAAGTTTCACGCAACATGGTTTCCGAAAATGCGCACAATACGCAGAGAATGGCTTCTGCTTTGGCTTTCTCAGAGTTTCACAAAGATAGCGATGAATTTCTCCATCACATCTTAAGAGTAACAGGTGATGAAACCTGGGTTTCATTTGTGAATGTTGAAACAAAATGGCAGTCAATGCAGTGGAGGCACACACATTCACCAAAAAGCCGAAAACGTTTAAACAAACGTCTGCCAGAAAGCTGATGGCAATTGTTTTATTGGACGAGGAAGGAGTGCTAATCGTGGAATTCATGCAAAGAGAGACCAAAATAACGTTAGAATTGTATTGCTAAACACTAAAAATAGCGTGGAATTCTGACAGCCGATGCAGTGTTCCTTCATGACAATGCGCATCTGCACACAGCTTTTCGCACTGGAGCGTTTCAACTGGGAGTTGTTTGACCACCTCCTTACAGCCTTGATTTCGCTTCGAGCAATTACCATCTGTTTACCTACCTGAAGAACTGGTTGGGATTTCAGAGATTCAGTAACAACGAGGTGTTGAATGAAGGCGTCAAAACGTGGCTGAGCTAACAGGCGGAAAATTCTTTGATACAGGCATACAAAAACTTATTCCCCGATACGAAAATTTCATCATTTCGGGAAGTGAGTATATTGAGAAGTAGCTTAAGTAACTTGAATTTCTTCATATAATCAATTTTTTTTTTCATTTTCTGTTTTGTTAACAGCTGTACCTCCAGCCGTTGCATGCAGTCATGGCGTGATTCTGAAGCAAACACGGATTACTTCATTTACAGTAGTACATTTAAGTAGATACCTTAATGAGAGAGACATCAAACTGAATTAAGAGAAATCCTGATAAATACATCCTTCATAACTACGTTCATTCAGAGACTTCTGGTTCAGTAACTTGCGGACACCCTGTGCACTCTCTGGAACATTGGAAACTCACCGTGTAACAGCCCATATTCCTTCGGTTTCGTGACGTACTCGCATTTATCACAGGGTAAGGGTTGCAACTCGTGGGATTTTGTAAATCTTATCTCCTTATCGACTTGTTATGTGTACGTACTACGTTTTCTTCCCTCCCTTACGTTTTATCTAGCAACTTCCATCCAACCACATTACCCTCTCTCCGTTATATACACTCTTAGTTCGTTATTAATTGAGCGTTAATTAATTGGATACTCAAGTCTGGTAAAACCTGAATACACATAATACCCTTTGCATAAGGATCACACGCAGACACGTGATAAGATTTACCTCTGTTTTTTTGTGGGTTATTTTGCGATTCTTCTAGTATCTAGACTGTATAGCGTCGAAGGATAGGATGATTGATGAATTGGAAAGGATCTGAGAGGAAGCGGTCTTGGCCTAATTGATGTGCAGCCCCGAAATTTGGCCAGGTAGGAAAATACCGAAAAATTCAGTCAGGGAAGACGTTTTTCCCGTCGAGATTCGAACTGATTACTTCCGAATACAAGTCTAGACCATTAATGCTGTATCAACCTGCTCGGTGTAATGACTATAGAATTAAATAAGTATATTCAGCAATGATAGAGATTGGGTGAAAACAAAATAAATCAGACGTGGCTTTATTTTATTTTAAAGTTAAATATAATTTAGACCGAGAAATATTTTATCAAGTGGATATAATGAGAACTGAAAATGTAAGTTAAAATGTTGAGACGAAATTAAACATTTTAAGGAACATAAATTGAGAATATAAAATGACACATGACGGAAAAATATGAGATTTGAGATATCCACGGCACCGAGGGTTTATACTGCAGGTTTCTTGGGCGTGACGTTATGTAGACTAATTATGCAAATTCTCCTCCCCCCTCTCACATGTCTCAGTTAATCATATTAAATGTCACCCTGCCCACTTTGTAACCTGGATGCTTCCTAACCGTAATAAAATTGTCACTGAAGATGGAGTCAGAATTCTTCTCCGAAATGTTGGATATATATTTCCAAGAATATATTGTTGAATTGCAAATACACGTATATTGTTACATGTACGGAGTTATTACAGACAGGTTCTGGGTTGATAATTGGATTTATTAAATATTTACAGATCGTAACTACAAGTAACTATAGCGTAATCACTAATTCGCACTCTCTACAATTCACTACAGCACGCACTAAATTATCTCATTCTGCCGTATCTTCGCCTGTTATCGCCTGATAGCGGCTTCCAACGCCGTAGCTTCCTCAACTTCTGTGCTTACTGGCCGGAAACTCTCACAACTAATTCTTACTATTCTCACTGTCATCTCAAGACTTTCTCGTAATCGCAGGTGCTTCTCGTTATATAGCCTCGGCACGGACTGCATAGGAAACACATCTCCCAAGAGTTTTCTTGTTGCGTCACATGGCCATCGCTCGAACCGTATAGAGAACACCATTTCTGTTTTACTATTTACGGCCGTTGTTTACAGAGTCGTTACTTAGCAACGGGTCAACATGTTACAACATGTTAATTCAACATTCAAATGAAATAACTAGTTTGTGGGAAATGCAGTGTGTCCGATATATTCGATATGCAAGGGGAAAGAGGATTCGCCGGGCTTACTAGCTTATGTTGTCAGTACGCTGTAAGTATTCCTTCACTCTTGGGAAATTCAAGCATGCTTACACAGAAAATTTCTTCCGCAGGGTTACGTATTCTGGTTTGTAGAGCAGATGGAATTTACATACGTATTCAGGTGTGTTCTCAATTTGCGGAGTTTCAAGAAGAGATTATATCAACAAGCGATTCGTCCACCATCGTATCCTACAACTGGCACTTTGCATAAATTTCACTAAAAATACGTCACGTTTAATTTGCAGTCGTTAATAATTCTGTCATGCACAATCATGAACATAACCCTCGCAGAAATATTTTGGACTGTGCCAGTATAGGAACACGGGCACACAGCAAAGTAAACCACACTGTTCTTTGTGTTCATGTTAGCTAAATTTGGGTTCCGATCCCTGAAAAAGGTTGCCTCAAAGGGAACTCGGGCAAGATGGCGATCAAACTGTCCTCGAGCCATGCAACAGGTATAAACAAGGCAGTCTTTGCTGTGTAAGCATTGCTTTGAAAGGTCGAAATTGGCGAACGGTTTAGAACTATCAATTTATCTATACTATCACTTACGCAACGTTTCTGCAGCTATAGAACTAATCTCTTGCATACAGACTTGTGTGAATAATCATTTTCTGAAGGGCTTTACTCTGAAGAGATTCAGGGCAGTTAATTATTTCACTTGTATCATCAATCTATAAATATAGAAAGTGATTCTAAATTACTGTCGGGCTTTTCTTGTAATTTCCAAATCGGAAATAAAATAAAATAAAATAAAATCGCCAATGGTATATGAAACAGCAACTGAATTTTTTTTATCATTTATAGAATAAATACTGCAGAATGCTAAACGGATTCAACATGCTCGCCTTTCATAGCGTAAGATTTGAAAATTATAGGCCACGGAAACCCTGACAATAATTTCAAATTACTCTGTATTTTATATATTTTTGTGGTTTCCCTTTGTGCTCCAGGCAAATGCCAGAATAACACCTCCTTCCTTCCACATCCCGTCCAATTCATCATTCACTAATTATCTTAAAATTCGAAGCAAATTAACTGTATAGTCACCGGCGTTAAATAAATCAGATATAGATAAAAAGTTCTGGGAAGAACTAATCACCTACTTTCCGCATCTAAAACGACGTGTCCAAAGATTCTTCTATTGTTGCATGTGTATTCCTTGCCGCGGTAACTTTTACCGAGCCGCTTCCTAGCAACGAGAGAATGATACACAAGTAGGCACATAGACTGATGGAAGAGATTTATGAAGTACGCCGTAGAGATGGGCTCAGGTGCCATGGTACACACACACACACACACACCAATTTTCATAGAGACTGGTTAGGGCATTTAAAAGTTTATATGAGGGGATACAGGCCGCGCCATAGCTCAAGCGGTTAGTCTCTAGCTTCCCACCGCGGCGGCCCGGGTTCGATCCCGGGTGTGGTGAAGTGGAATTTGTGGTGGACGAAGTGGCGTTGGGGCAGGTTTTCTCCGAGTACTTCGGTTTCCCCTGCCAATCTTCATTCCACCAGTTGCTCCACAATAACCCTCACCTATCATCTGGGGCTGGTACAATAGGCCAGAAGTGACCGCAGTACAAGGGACTTAGTCCCACACCACTAGCAATAAAAAATGAGGGGATACACAGACATCACGGTGATCTCATAAGCCTACCTTTTTTAAAATAAGGAAACTAGGTATTAAAATACACATATCATGTATTTTGGCAGGTGGATACCAACATTTCGAAGATATACAGAGTGATTCTAAATTAGTCAGGTTTTCCACAGCCTATAAACGGAAACCCCGACATTAATTTAGAATAGTCCTAAATGTTGCCTCCTTCTTCAGGATAGAAAACAGATGTAAAGTGTCACTACCAAGGTGACAATAGAAAGTACAAGCCATGTCGCGGCACTTAGATATTTATATAATCCCTAATCTCTACCAAATGGCTGTTACGTGATTGTTGATCTAAGAAGGCTCACATGTGTATACCGCAACGTCATGTCACATTTGGTGTCCACCAGCGGCACAACCGCGTGACCAATGCATATGAACGAGTGTGGTTAAGCGGCCAATTCATACTGACCTCAGTGCATGATGGAGCTGCTAGCCAGTACATCCCTAGGGTCACGTACATAACATGGTCAATCGGACGTGATGCGGGAGCTTGCTATCTGCAGACGTCCAGCGTATGTGAACACACAGTTACTGCATTATTTATAATATTCATCAGTAGCAGAAAGAGTTGGGATTGATCTGTCGGTATAAGGAGGGAGCAGGGCTTGTACAGCCGAGGATTCGGGTCTCGATTCCCAGGAGTGCAAGAGACTTTTCTCCACAGTGTGCGAATCGACAATGGGCATATCCATCTTGATATTTAGTGGGTATTGGGGGTATTTTTCCTGGGAGTAAAGCAGCCGGAGCGTGAAAATCACCGCTCCTCTTCATCTAGTGCCGAGGTCAAGGCTGCGTGGGAGCTACAATACCACTCTCTCATTCATCTTCAGAGTATGATGCTTAATTGATTAAATTCAGTTACCAATTTTGTTCTATCATTATGAAAACTTTACAGCATTTAATTTCTTGATACCATAACTCAGAATTCCTATTAGATGCTAATATAGAAGTTGGTCTAGAAATCAAGTAGTGAGAACTAAATATCTCGTCATAAGAATACAGATTTATAATATAAAGACAAATTAGTCCTTTGATAATGTAGCGAAGTTTAAATATTTTGTAAATACAATAAAAGTAAAGTAAGTAAAGGTATCCCTGTAACAGGCCGTGGAGGTCCATAGGGTTGTGACATGCTGAGGTTCTCACATTTTCTAGTCAGTCGGCTCATAGATGGCGGTATGGTTGTCAGCCCTAAGCGCCGGCCGCCCTTTACCCTCAAGAATATTCTAAGAATATTCCTGGTACTCATTTTGGTTAGAGGCTGAGTCGACCCCAGGGCCATAGTGCGGCCGAAAGGATTAGGTCAATTGAAAAAAGTCCAATGACCTCATCGGGACTTGAACCCGCGACCTTCCGGCTTGTAGCATAGTACCTCAACCAACTACGCTACCGCGTGCCCCCTTTGGAAAGACCAATAACAAATCAAAGTTAAGAGTTCGTAATCACCGCTGTGAGAACCACAAAACCTACAAATGAAAATTATATTTACGAAGAAATTAAGAAAAGATTAATTTCCGGGAATGTGCTACAATTCAATTCAGAATCCTGTCCTCTAGATATGTATACAAAGCGTTAAGATTAATATATACAGAAATGTAAGTTTGTTTCTTATTTCATATGGGTGTAAAACGTGATCTAAGGGCAATTTTGAGAGAGTATGAATATATATAGTTGTCTCTTAAGATTTCTTCAAATAATTCCGGTTAGTTATTTTTGATAGCGGCCTCCGTAGTCTAGAGGTAAGGTTCCCACCTCATGACTCGTAGTACGCGGGTTCAAATACCCGGCGGAGATCGTCGAATTTTTAAGGGCGGAAAAATTCAGGGAACAAGTACTCCGGGAGGGACTTTAAGCCATGAGTCCCGTGTCGTAGCTTTACGGTACGTAAAAGAACCTCATATCTCCAAAGGAGGTCACTGAGCCAAATTTACGGACGTTTCCCGCCCAACAGCAGTCTCTAATACCTCTGGTAGATGGGGGAAGCATTATAGATACCTCTCAGCTAGTAGAGCCGGTCTCGCTGGCTGGGCGGGACTGTTGGTAAGCACCAGTACCGGTAGGATATAGAGACTGGTATAAATCATAGAGGGAAGCACAATGGACCAATGCAGGTCTAAGTGCATGGGGAACCCACCCTCTCCAACAACTAACTAACTAACTAACTAGTTATTTTTGATTATTATTCTTTGCTACTTTAAACTTGAAGTATCAGAGGACGTTATGTTAGACACTACTATCAGAATTCTGTTTCACACATTTCTTGTTACATCCTATATTCGGAATTTATGGTATCGGCGCAAAGACACAAGAGGATGAGTTTGCTGAAGGCGATAACATAAATGTCGACGTTAACTTGAAACTAACATATTAACCAGGTGATACGCTCTACATAGATTGCTAGTTCAAGGCGGGAAATTAATTAATTTCCGTGAGGTGCATAAGCTGGCTGCTCGAGTGTATAATTCAACTTGTATACAAGTCAAGACTACATACAGACTTTCCCTCTGAACTTGCTCTCATGTCAGGAGACTAAACCAAAATACATTTTCTGAAAATGTAATTAAATGATTTGAAAGGGGAAATCACAAAATTATTTTATACACTTTATACTATGATTCTTGATATATATACATCCTATAGAGTATAACCTGAGTTCAGATATTTGGGAATGACTATAACAAATCAAAACCTGATTCATGAGGAAATTAAGGGGAGACTGAATTAAGGTAATGTTTGCTACCATTCAGTCCAGAACCTTTGTTTCCTCATCTGCTGTCTAAAAAAACAAAAATTAGAATATAAAAACGAAAATTTTGCCTGTGATTCTGTAATCGTGTGAACCTTCGTTTCTGACTTTAAGGGGAGAACACAGACTGAGGGTGTTTGAGCAGAGGCTGTTGAGAATATTTTGACTGAAGAGAGTTGAGGTTGGAGAAAGCTACATAATGAGGAGTTTCATAACTTGTACTCTCCAAGTATAATTAGAATGATCAAGTAAAGGAGCATGAGATGGGCAGGGCATGTAGCATGAATGGGGGAGATAAGGAATGCATATACTAGAATAGTGGTGGGAAAGCCGGAACGTAGGAGGCCACTGGGAAGACCAAGACGTAGGTGGGTAGACAATATTGAAATGGATCTTAGATAGATAGGATGGGATAGTAGGGATTGGATTTATTTGGCTCAGCATAAGGACCGGTGGGGGGCTCTTGTGAACACGGTAATGAACTTTCGGGTTTCATAAAATGCTAGAAAATTCTTGAGTAGCTACACAATTGTCAGCTTCTCAAGAAGGGCTCTGCTCCATGAATGAGTGAGTGAGAACAGTGTATAACCTGCTTCGAAGGTAACCCCGGAGATGAATTCTGTATTTATGTTTTAAACTGTTATTTACTGAGTAAAAGTGAATGCAAATTTATCCCTGCACTTGATAAATTGTGAGTTAGGTTAGTTCATTCGGAATAGCGACTGGCTACGGGCTGCACAACCGAGTGGTCGGAGTTCGAGTCCTGCTTGGGTCAAAAATTTTCCCATATCTACGTCGTCCAAATCGCCTCTTGGGCCCACTCAGCCTCCTATCAATGGGTACCGGGGATAAAGCAGCAGGGGCGTGAAGCTGACCATTCATCTGAAAATAGTGCCGAAGTCAAGCAAACACGGATCTACACATCCACTCCCCCATACGTTTTCATGACGTGGTGCTTAAGTAGTTAAGCACAGGAGCAACATAATTAGTAATTAGACCATGAAGACGAATGGAGGAATGAAAATGAAGGTATAGCTGTAAGGATTCTTGTTTAGCTTCAGGCTTCCGCCTCTTTGCCCCTATAATCAATGTATAGTAGGTTGGGTCGTCCCCAAAAGCTGGCCTGGACACAGTGGAGGGGAGGGAACTCTACCGGGAAGAGAAGCAGTGTGTCTCAGTCTTACAGATGTCAATCTAGTCAATATAAAATAGAAAGTAAACCGTAAAGCTATCCCCTTAACAGGCCATGGAGGCCATAAGATTGTGAGATGTTGAGGCTCCCATATTTTCTAGACAATCAACTCACAGATGGTGGTAAGGTTGTTAGCCTTACGCGCCCTCCGCCCTTTACCCAAGGAATACTCCTTGTTATATTATGTTAGAGGCTGAGTCGACCCCAAGGCTATAGTACGGCTGGAAGGATTAGGTCAATTGAAAAAAATCTACCTCATTGTGATTCGATCCCGCGACCTTCCGACATAGTCACTATTGAAATATTTCGGTTCTGTAACTTACTATGTGAAATACAATATGTGCAGCAATAGTGACGTCATTTCGGACGGGGCTGTGCGAATTGAGGAAGATGGGCTCAATTGTGATAGAGGATGTTGCTGCTTCCATCTTAGCAGTAGAAGGGTAGCACTACATGGCGTCTCATCCCGAAATAGTGCAGTTGTGTTTCGTACTCTGCGAAAAGCTTAAATTTCACGAAACATGCGATTCCTAGAAGTCCAATTTGCTTCAATATTAAATAGTATGGCAAGTTAAGACTGTGATAATGTACGTATATATTTTTCCCCAATTTAGTTTCATATAAAGTCAATAGCATAACTTCTGACACGCTGCACTATGTAGACCACACCCTTCTGACTTCTCTCAAATGTCTTTTCCTAGACCAGCATAACCGGCCCATTTAAGGGCCATGATGCCTATCCTGTTCTTGTCTCATGTTGGTTCGTTCGGTTCTAAGAGCCAATTGGTACTGTCCGTTCATTCTGTCCAACGGGCAGGCCAATGAAAGTTGAGTTGCTGTCTTCCATTTCTGTCCTCTTTTCTATGTGATCCAGAATTTCCGCAAGCTGAATGCACTGCTTGCCATCTGCTTTCATGCTGAATTTGTATGCTTGGCTTATTCTTAGACACTGAAGATGGAGGTGAAGTTTTACCCTGAAACGTCGGTTGATTTACAACGGACTACACGGCGTTATATCCCAGAAAATAAAACTCTTTATAGCCACCGACATAAGTCCCGCTGGACTCTGACCAGAGAATGACTGTGCTGGCGTGGCCCAGCAACAATTGTAAACGACAAACATATCCTCTCATCAGAGAGGATGTTACGTAAGGACTGTAATTGCAAGTGTTCAGTTTGAAAATAAAATTAATGGTCGTGAGTGTCAAAGGGCTTGTTTCCAAAACGAACTGATTGGCCGTAAACCGCCACTCGTAAAGTGACTCTGACTCATTTCCTACTTCTTATATTCTCTTTACAATATTACACAACAGCATGTTCCGTAATAGAGCAATCTTCATAACATCAAATATCACGAAGAAATGTGGCGTTCAAGTCATAAAAATAAAGATAAAAATGTAGGAAAGCTGCGAAAATCCTATCCGTAAATAAAAATATGTAGGTCCGATACAAGCAGTTTTAACTACTGCATTTTTCATGCGGACAGAATTTGAGTAACTGCCTCTTGCAATTGTTTGGGCCCAATGAAAGTTTTATTGCTTTGCCATGGGAGTACAGCGCGTCCCGCTGTCGGGTTTCCATGAATAATTCTGTCCACGAACTCGGTAATATTACTGTCATTCCTACCTTCCTACCTACAGGAATCCATATTTCATCCCAAAGTTTTGACGGTACAAACCAATCAGATAGAATTTCTCCATTCCAATAGGTTTGGTTAAAAAAAAGAGTGCCATATCTCTGCAGTATGTACATTGAGGTCATGAGAAGGATAGAGCGAGGTTCCAGGTCAGCGAAGCAGGGAGTTTTTAATACAGCATTCGAATATATGTAACATTGTCCATATAGTAGGTCTGAGTTATTGGTTTGATTACTTGTGTTTACGTCGTTCCTTGCTTACCGAACTCTTGTCAAGCCCACAGATTGTACATAATCCATATGGGAAACGAGAACATAGCTTATTCATTCGATTTTTCATTCTATTTCCTGTGAGATATGGAAATGAGTTAGTAATGTTGAACTCAGAAAAGGAATAACATGAGTTCGACATTATGGTGAGATTTTTTCTCAATACACCTAGGAAAATACCAGGATAGTATCTCAGATTTGGCCAAACTCTTTTTTTGTCACACTTTAAAGCAATTCATTATTCGCTAAACGCTCCACTATTTGATGCTGTTTTCAGAAACTACTGTTAGCGCCATCAAATAACATCATAACATGTTTTTCTTTTCGTATTCTTCATATTTAACATTTTAATATATTTTCGTTTTGTTTGCTGGGTGTTTTTGACTGGGGACTCAGTCTGCAGCCACCTGCTCAAGTTTGTCCCACGCTCGCGGATTTTTCTGCCCTGAAGATGGAGGCGATACATTTCTCCGAAACGTCGGCTCACACAGGATTTACACAACCCCAAATCTCATAAGACAGCATTCTTCATGAAATCCTTAGCCTGTATTTTCATAAGATCTAAAAGTTTTGATGATAGTATATTAGAAAAAACTGTATTTCTGTATATGATACATCGTCCTGTTTTTATTTAGAACACCCATCGTTTCGGAGAGTGCATTCCGTCTCCGTCTTCAGGTGGAACCCACTCTGTTGGGCCCGATCAATAAAACTGTTTCGTATCGATCGGCCCCAACTGAGTTCCACTTAAACACGGAGACAAAATCCCGTGTCCGAAACGTTGTGTGTTTTAAATAAAAAATAGGACTATAGATAATGACCAGAAACAAAATAATTGAATGTTTTTTTCATAACTGTTGTTATGGTAATCATATCAAGGAAGATGAGACAACCCACAAAAATGAATAAGGAATAAATCCAGTACTTAGCCGAAAAATCGAATGGAAGAGACAATTTGGTTGACCAAAGCATAGATGTGATGACTGTAGTAATGTGGATGTTAAAGAATAAGGGGCCAGTCTTTTCACTGATTTAATTTGGCTCAGAATATTAACCAGTAGCTGACGTCATGGTTCCGTAAAATCTGGAGAAATTCATGATCAACTAAGCAACTAGTAACTTCTCAAGGGCTTGATGATGAAGTTAATCACTTATTTTATTTCATGTTCATATGTTTTTGTGACGCATTGTTGGATTCACGGAATGTGCCTAATAATGATATTCAGCTTTCCTTTAGAAAGTGTTTGCAACTTTTGTAAAGTAAAAGTAAATAATTTTTCCTTTTTTTTTTTTGCTATTTAAATTATTGATTCCGACTACAGAACGGTTTCTATTTCGACGGTTGGCTTTGAGATCTTTCGTTGTTAGGTTTCAGAATCGGTAACCATTTTTGAGGTGAAACCTGTAAAATATTTTAAGACGTTGCCATAGCGTCATTTATTTATCTGTTTTATGCATACTGCTACCTAAAATTTCCTGTTTTTGATATCAAAGGAGCGCGAATGTAAATTAGACATTCATTAAACTTACTTAAATTTATGGATTTCGCTGATGTGGAGTGCTTACCGCACAGAAATACACCCAACTTTCTATTGCTTGACCTTTACCCTCGGAACGTTTGTGATTAAGTTTCATTTATTATTTAGACACTACACCGGACATTATCTGTCGTTTCAGATAATCCAAATGCACTGGACCTTTCAAGCTCAGGCATTTAGGGGTAAAATATCTTGTCTGATTTATTTTAAATAAAACTGTCCTAACATTATATTTTTTGTACATAATTTGCTTATCTCTGTTATTCTGTTCCAGTAAGGGAACTGTAAATATTTTTTTGTTTCCCTATAGGAGAGAACAAAGCATTGACGATAATTATGACATCAAGGAAGACAAACATGGAGTTTGCATGTTTGATACCTGCTTCTTCCTCTTTTTCCATCCCTTACGTTCACTGGAAATGCTCTCTGTTTTCAATGCAAAGGCTCGCGTGCAGAGGGGTTAGTTCTGTGGGCAAGAGATTCCAATGCAATTTTCCCTTCCGCTTATGTTTCTCTTTCTACGTGTTTCTCCGTCTGGTTCATTTCACCCGAAACTTTAACAAGTGTGGGACTATGGCAGCTTGCAAGCACACTGTGCCTCAGTCTAGGCCCTCGAGTACATAGATGAATGTATAGAATTTCATAAACCCAAAGTTCGTTAAATGATAAAACTGCGTAAGCTTCAATTTATATTGCTTAAGTTTTCAGAATTACGTTCATTAAGTTAAATAGAGACATTTTACGGCAGTAAGAATTGTCCTCTCTGTTTCATTTATATTTACTCTAGAAAGGTTTTATTCACAATACTTAATCTCCACTTTAAAAATTCTACTATTAAAGAAATGCTAATATTGAAACCTTTTCGGTTGTGGTATCGTATAGTTTTATGGATGGGTACCGACGGTTCGAATGAACATATTTTATACATCTTAAGAATTTTTGTTTTGAGACTTTCGCGGCGATAATTGTCTGATGTCTTCTCGGCTGTGACACCGTATAATTTTGTGTTCAGATGCCGAAATTTCTATGAAATGTGCTGTATCCATATTTAATGTTTAAATGTAAAGAATATATTTCCTCTATTTTCAAAATAGGATTTCAGCCCTTAAGATGAAATCTGAATGTCTTCCGAGACGTCAATATATGTCCGTGAAAGTACACAGTATCGCACTCCAGAATATCAAAATCACACAAATCACCGCTGTGATAATCTCAAAACGAATAAATGAAAATGTCTGTATCACACTGGAAGACCTGGTACAAATGCGTCCTACTCTAATGGGTTTCTGCACACTGCCGAAGGATAATATATAACGTACGTGAAATATATATTCAATATACGAGCTATTCAGTAGCAATATTTTAAATGTAGTGTTTATTTCTTTTTTTAACCTGGACTATTAACGAGCGTAGGATGTTATTATTGCGTATGACCTGTTATTCCTAGAAATTCTTGTTTATATTTAGATCATGTTAATATAAATTTCTCGCCAAAATATTGATTGAGGTTGTTACTTCACATATTTCGCGTCTCCTCAGTCTTTCTGGCAGGATACAACAGATTCGCTATTATTTAACATCGGTTTGCGATGATAGCAACACAATTTTCCCCCATTGCCACGCTCTAAGATATAAGATCAATATTGAATCACCTATGAGCGTGATAACTCAATAGAATTAGAGTTTATGTGGTTGTCAATTAACCAGGTACTTTTCTTAAGTTTTGGCAGAATAATGTAGCAAAAATTGGTGGAAAATATCACTTATGGTGATCCCGTAAGAAAAAGGGAAACCTATCTTTCATAATACTTGATGAACGCACAGCGGTGACTGTAAGAAAATTTATCATCTGAGATATGACGCTGTGTAGTCTTATAGATGTTTAGTGACGTTTCGGAAGAACTTACTTGTCCTTCGTGGCCCAAATGTAAGTACTTACTGCATGCTGCTTTTATTATTCTTTGATTCTGAAAACTGAAGCAATAAGTTCATCCGAAACATCTGCGAATTTTTTCCAGAATACATGGCGCCTCACTTCGCAGAATATTGTACTAAAATTATTTTTCTTTCTCCATATCACTAATTAGCTCTCCTCGCCGCTAACATGTCTACCATGAAGATTGGTACAGTATTTGTTCCTGTCGGGAATTTGATAACTATCTTACAAATTACATGACGTCATATTTCAGAAGTCAGTACTTCTTAATTTGTCCTTTACTAGCTCTACACTCCCCTTGGGCCCTGGCCTCTGATTTTCAGTTTCATGATCATTTTACAGACGGTAAGACTCCTTGGAAGAGTAATCAGCCTGTACCTAAACACAGGACAACACAAACACAGAATAAACACATACCAAACATCCATGTCTTGTGTGGGATTCGAACCCACGATCCCTGCCTCCGAGCGAGTGAAGACGAATATTTCTTCAGAAATGATGATACCTGTCTATTAAATTACGCGGAATAACATACGAAAATACTGCAATGTTTACAGTAAACGCAATGGGAACCTAAAGTCCCTGTTATACTCGTACTCGTTGTTGTTCTCCTTGTTTGAAGAAGACAGAAATGTTGAAGCTTGCATAATTACCAGACAAGTACAGAGGCAGAAATGTACTGCAGCATTGAGCATGTAGTCACACTGTGTACGATGAAATTACATGCAAATTTGTAGAAACCAGCTGCACTCGGATTATTCAGGTAGCTTGATTAACGTACCTGTCTATGTTAATTTTGTGTTGGAGTTTAAATTCACATTTCAGAGTACCAGGAATTTGATTGTTGGAGTACCTAGAAATTTCTGTGAAATGCTTGTAGTTCTGTGAAACAATCATAACGTTTCTATTTTACGTGCAATGACTTTGATTCAGCTTGCTAATTGTCGCTTTAGTCCGAAATGACGCTATTGTTATAGGAGGAGATTCAAGAAACTTCTGTAATTATCATAACCTTCATCTGAAACGAAAATTTCTGGCCAGTATTTTGTGAAACAGATGCCTTACAGATGACTACCACAGAATGTCCTTATTACTTGCATTATGTTGTGTATTATTGGACACACTTTCGCGGCTGAGAACACAACGATCAATAAATAATCAACAAATAAAACCAAAATTAAACGTAATATCTACACTTTACTACATTTACCAGTATGTATCAATTTAAATGAGAGATTATAAAATAACAACAGATTTACATTTATATAACCACGTGAGGATGATTGTATATTTTTTTATTGCTAGTGGGTTGGGACTAAGTCCCTTGTACTGCGGCCACTTCTGGCCTATTGTACCAGCCCCAGATGATAGGTGAGGGTGATTATGGAGCAATTGGTGGACAGAAGATTGGCAGGGGAAACCGAAGTACTCGGAGAAAACCTGCCACCAGCGCCACTTTGTCCACCACAAATCCAACTTGGCCAGACCCGGGATCGAACCCTGGCTGCCGCGGTGGGAAGCCAGCGACTAACCACTTGAGCTATGGCGCGGCCATGACTGTATAAATCGAGAGCTGTAGTGGTATGTGTAATAAAACAGAATATTATGATATGACGCCAGAAATCCGGAATAGTGATATCAGAGGAGATGCCCATTATTAGGCAACGACTAGGTAAAGATATTCCCGCAGCAACGAATACGCAAGCAACAATCGAGTTACTTCCGTTGGTATGCGACGGCGCTGTAAACACTCCTTCTCAGCAATAGATAGGCTGTGTTTTCTGCGTGGCCTGTGCAAAATGATTACAAAGAACTCCGGAGCTGACAGGAACAGCATAAAACTGAGTCGAGTTTCAAGAAGCCAGCCTGCCAGGATATGAGCTTGGTAGCAGTGCAATAGGACTGGGCCAAGTTCTGGGTATGGCAGAAGATGGTAACTGAGAAGAAATAGAAAGAAAGGAATTAGACGGTTCAAAGAAGACTTCATGTGTAATTTGAAGTTACAGAGCTAGGATAATAGTGAAGACTGAGAACACTAGTGCGTGTAACGGTGAACTGTAGAGTGTGTAGATCGGCAATAGCGCTGTATTGCCCGTAGTCCCGAGTTTTGTGAATAAGGTGTAAAATAAAATCATCCAATCCAGAATCCGTCTTATAAGTCACGCACATCCCCTACACGTTAATATTAGTTTTATTTATTGATTTTATCTTGACTATTGGAAAACTATAGAAAAGGGACCAATAGGAGGACATAGACGTATGTGGGAGGATAATAGTCAGACGGGTCTTACAGAGATATGATTGGACCGTATGGACTGGATTGATTTAGTTTAGGGGAAGGACCAGTTGACGGCTCTTGTGAATACGATAATGAACCTTCAGGTTCCATATAATGTAGAGAAAATCTTGAGTAGCAGAACGACTGGCAGCTTCTCAAGAACTTAATTAGATTATTGTGTTAACGGACACTCCCACTGAAAAGATTTACGAAGTAATTTCCATCTATCTCCAAATAACTAAGGTCCCTAAGATTTCTTTCAATATTAATGTTATCCTTCCAGATGTTTGTCGACAAAAACTAATTCCTTGAAATGCCCAGACAATCTGCGCGTTATGGAATTCCTGTCATATACTGTTTCTGCTCTTTTCTAACAATGATTCTCCTTCGTTACTGTAGCAGATGGAGCATGTGTAAGGAAGCTGTATTTCTATAAAATGTTCTGACTTCGAAAGGGCGAATTTATGACAGGGATATCCGTGGAACAACCAGACTGTGGCTCTTGCAACTTCGAGTCTGCTTGCGTCAGTAGAAACAACGGCGCTGTGTGAGCATATGTGCATGCATATGTGGCAGCTGGCAGTAACGATGTTCGAACCCTGTCATTTCGCACGTGAGACAACACGCACATGTGCTGGGTACCATACCTTCTTACCGACCATATCCACTTGGCCAAGGTTCACGTTAACATTACACCACTGGGAACGAACAAGCCAACGGACTATAGCGGGTAATGTCTCTGAACACAGTACTTTTCACATTCGCTGCTGTGTGAACATCATGTCCGACATGAGTCAGTATTGTGACATCTGGATCCATTGCCAAGTAACGGCTGTGTAAGCAGGCGACAATACAACAGTCTTTGCTAAGGAACTGCTCTGTAGACACGTTGCTTCTCCAGCAATGAGTAAACACACCGTGACCCCACGAGTCGTAGGACGCGACACAAGGGATGTCTCAATTCTGAGACAGGAAAATATGGTCGCGAGTCCCAAGGGAATGGAAACCCGAGAAAGGCTGCGCTGTCAAAGGCCAGCAACATATACAAGAGACAGACCCATCCTCTCGTCAGTGAGGGCGCCCCACAAAAACAAGACCATAACTGTCAAGAGAAGAAAATATGTGATCATGAGACCCAGATGGACTCGACACCAACACTTACTGACTGACTGACAGTCAGTCGCATTGCCACTTTGAATCTGACTTTGAATGTTGTAATTCGTGGCCCTTGTGGAGGAGGTTTCGCATTCCTCCAACGTAGCCTTGCAAGTCGTAGGAGGCGACGAAAATGGAACCCAGTGTCTGGGGACAAAACTGAGCCACCATATTCCTCGGGGATATAAATACGGGAACATGGCTCTCCAGGTTGGGGGAGTCTCGAATCTGAGACATTAAAGTATGGTCATGAGTCCCGCGGGACTCGGATCTGAGAATGACTTCGCTGGCGAGAGCCAGCAACAATTGTAAACGACAGGCCCATCCTCTCGTCAGAGAGAATATTACATATGGACTATAATCGCAAGAGTTCAGTTAGAAAAAATTCTAGTCGTGGGTCTCAAGGGGCTTGGCGCCAGGACCAACTGATTGGCGGTAAACCTCTAGCCACAATGTGACTCCGGCTCTGCCTTTCTGCACTTCAGTTGCGGTATATTGGCCGGACAGTACCGGCGTGACCACGGAAGCTGAAGAATCTCCATTATTCAGCTTCGTCCTGCCCTGAGGGTAGAATGAAGAGTTTGAGTGTGTAAAGACAGGTGGTACGGTTATAATGTATTCCTGAATGCCAGTTTCTTTAAAATTTTAATCCTTAAGCCATAACTGTATTACATGTTAGTTAACCGCTTTCTGGGATTTAACGGCAATTAATCGGATTGAAATTCACCTATGTTTCACGGGAATGCAGTGACTCCATCTTCAGTGTCTTAGAGTAAGCCAAGGAAGTGACTTGTTTCTTACTCTTTCCTTGGTTATCTTACTCTTCGTCTCTGAACACGGAAGCCATTTATTCTCCCGAAACCTAGGTCGACTTCCAGATGGCTACATGATATCACATACCAGAAGATAGTATTACTTAAAATCACCGCTCTGAAAATATCAACTCTGACATGTGTTTAATGTCGTTCGTGTACAGATTTTATGTTTTATTTTACAGTGTAGAGTATTTCAAAGAGCAACGTAATTAAACAAGGAATACAGTGAGGTAATTAAATTTTCTTCTCAGATTCTTGAGTTTGTTATTAGCTTGAGGTCTATACTTGCTTCAAATATAATGTATGTTAAAGAAGAACTTCCCATAGAATTGAGGCGTATGAACTCATGGGGTGACTGCCAGAGATGCATAACTGAAAATAGTACTCTTTATAGTCGCACTAGGATCTCAAGTTCCGTGAAATTCCTGTAAGAGGAGAGCACCCTTATATTTAATTTAACAGAAAATTGTTTCAATCCTTGTGGCGTAAACAAAGTGTGTAATGTCTGGCAAGACGGAGTAAAAAGAAAGAGGGTAAGTATGACGTACTCGTGCTGTTGACACGTCATAAAAGTTTATGTTTTGTCATAAAGCGTCATTTATTTCTGACTTTATAACGCCGCTGTAGAATAACTCGCATGTAAATTCCTTTAAAGCAGAAAAGAGAAAATTTATGATGTATATACAGAGTGTCCCAGGAGGAAAGGTCAGTATTCTGATAGGTCATAATATCGGCCATTCTAAGAAAAAAAAAAGTATATTGTGACATGGCTCCAGAAAGCCGGAATAGCGAAGTCAGTATAGTCGTTCGTTGCTGGGCAACGACTAGGTAAACATATTCCTTGGCAACGAATACCCCAGCAACAATCGAGTAATTTCCGTTGCTATGAACATCGCTTTAAACACGCCTTGAAACGATAGAGAGGCTGTGTTTTGTGAATTGTCCATGCAAATTTGTTATAAAGAAAATTTCAATTTAAAAGAGTCGAGTTGAGTTTCGAGACGCCAGACTGACAGGATATGAGCTTGGAAGCAGAGGAATTGAACTGAGTTGAGTTTTCGGAATTGGCAGTTTCAGAATAACGGCAAGAAAGGAATTAGGCTGTGAGAATAAGACTTCATGTGTGATTTGAAGTGACAGGATACTGCTAGTCAAACTGAGAAAACTAGTGCGTATGTAACAGTGAACTATGAAGTGTGTGGAAATAGAAGTAAAAATGGTAAATTTGCCCGAGTGCTTAATTAATTAAGCACTACGGTAGGAAGTCATATGGTGGAGTGGATGCATAGATCCACGTTTTCTTGACCCCGGCACTATTTGGTCAGTTTCATGCCCCGGCTGCTTTAGCCCCGGGGAAAGAGTGGAAATAGCGGCAGCGTTGTAATTGCCCGTAGTTCCGATTGGTGTGTATGGTGTGAATAAATACAATCATCTAATCCAAAACGCGTCTTATAAGTCACGCACAACCTCCTACAAGGGAAAATACGTACATGTGTTCTATTCCGAAAGGTTTCTGAGACATAGCAATTTCACTATACATTAGTTTGGTGTTGGCGCCCAGTAATGTCCTTTGCCTCATAATGTGAATCGATGTGAAGCGTCAGTTGCCAATGTGACTGTTGATAGTGACAGTGTTGAAGTGTCGTGAAAAATGCCGCAGATCTTCACAAATGACGAATATGCTGATATGCTGTCCTCACACCAGTTTGAAAGTCTATTGATGTTGACGGCGGAATTTTTCTAAAATATATTGTTTTAGGAAAAGTGTACCAACTTTGTTTAGAATGACCAAAAACATGACCTCCCAGAATATTGACCTTCCCTCTTGTGGCATTCTGTATAAAATGGGAATAGAACAAGACGTACTTTGGTATTCATGTTCGTATTAAGGACATGCGAACGTGTCTTCAGTGACCAAGACTCGTACTTATTCAGAGAGGCTTCATGGTTCCTTCTGCTAACTTTGCAAGAGATACAAGGATAGAACCGAGCCGAATTCGAAGTTAGAGACAGAAGTTTCAGGTAGATAGTTCGATTGTTCTCTAAGTCATATAAATCTTTACGCCGTGTTAGTCTGGAAAGCCTAATGTGACAGTTGACGTGGAGGGTTGATCCTGCGCTGTGCCATAGAGTGGAAGGAGTTGAGCCAGCCACAACGGGAGAAAGAGAAACACGTGACTGCTTCAGTGGCTGTACGACCACTGTGATGGATGATACAAAGTTATTGGACGCTCTATGCTCTCACTCAATCTGCAGTGCGAGGTTCATTACCACTGTGACACAAAAACAGACTCGAGCTTTAGGTCCATATTGTTCTACTGAGGGCAATAATATTGTCTGTTTCATTTTCAACGATGTTTATACTTTCTCGTATACTGTAATGTGGATCACAGTGACAGCACCGTCTAATGTATGAATGTTTTCGTTCGTTCATACACTAGGATTGTAGGTTCGAATCTCTCTCGAGGCATGTTTGTCTCTCCGCGTTTCTTCTATGGTTGTGTCATCCTGTGTAGGAAGCAGCCTTACAACAAGGTTTGTCGCCTGTAAAATAAGTATTACCAACTCTCTATAAGAACCACAGTTCCAGAATAAATCTGATGAAAAACATGCCGGAGGGTCCTGTGATCCTTAAAAATACCGACCTCCAGATACTACCGGATATATACGTTTTCAGCACCCCTAAATACTAAGTAGATTTTGGAATACAGTGCGTGTCTCTGTATGCATGTACACTTTGTCGAAGTTAAACAGGAACCAGCTACGATGGGTGGTAGGACTACCTACAGGACACTGTCACCTCAAAGGACACCTCTTCAAATTGGGACTAAGTAACAGTCCAACTTGCGAGAGGTGCCAAGAAGAAAACGAAACAGCCACACATATCCTGCGTGAATGTGAGGCCTTAGCTTATTTAAGATTGCGCCACTTGGGTCAATATTTTATGGAACCAAGTGATTATTTCGACGTCCCCACATACAAAATCCTACGTTTCATTCGAAGCGCATGATTGTTGAGGGGATAATCAGAATGGGAGGCAACATAGATCACTGTGGTCGCGGTGCAAGGGCCAAGAAGGCCCACCCCTTATACATTCATTCATTCATTCATTCATTCATGGATGCATGTACACTTTGCTACCTCCTGGACCTTTGCAAGGAACACATTTGGTCCATGAATTTTTCTACCGTAATTCGGCAAAGTAAAAAGTTATCCCTGTGCTAATTAAGCACTAACCCGTGAAGGTGTTTGGGATAATAGATGTTTAGATACACGTATTCATGACATCGACACTAACTGGAAGTGAGTTATTTGAATGTGAACATTTCAGTTCCAAGAGCATCGGACTTTGAAATGGGTACGTAAAACAAAATTAGGATTCACTCCAAAACATCTCCAATATAGACATATAGACCCGTTGTTAGGCAACGACTCGGTAAACACATTCCCGCTTGAACCAACGTGCCCAACAGTAGGGCGTTTATTGATAGGCAACTGATCAGTTAACACGCCTTCTTAACAATATAAGTTGTGTTTTATGAATGTTTCTTACATAGTGGTTGTAAGGAAGTGTTCAATTGTGAAGAGTTAGGTGTTGTCAGAATCTGAGAGAGTCCAGTTGAAGAAGAGTTCATTGGAGTCAGAATTCTGGAGATGGAAGTCGAAGATGATTAAGAAGATGTGGCAAGAAAAGAATTAAAATGTGAGAAGAAGATTTCATATGTGCAGCAGTTATGTTGACACTGGTATGACTACTGTGTTGAAATCCGTTGCCAGGATACGACTAGTGAAGACTGAAAACCCTAGTACATATCTAGCGGTGAACTGTAAAGTGTGTAGATCAGTGATAGCGCTCTATTATCTGTAGTTCCTAGTTGTGTTTGTATACGGTGTCATTAAATCGAATCATACAATCCAAAACCCGTCTTACAAGTCACGCACAACCCCCCCCCCCCCCACTTGACAATATTGATTGAATTGCAGTAATTTGTGGTGATAATTTTAGTAAATAAAATAACGCGGAAGGTAGCTTAAAGACATTAACGGCACGCGTCCTGTATGAAGCTGGACAGGCTCCACAACCATGGCTCAGACGCCGGCACCTCGCCTGTCGAGCGCGCAACCAGTTGCTTTACCGACTGCGCTATACTGGCTCCTTACAAATGATAGTGGATAAGGAGTATGTAATTCTCCTCAGTTCACGCAGACAAATTCTGGTATTGTATTTAACGTCAAGGCCGTAATACACCTATACTTCGGAAGGTCCAGAGTTTGAATATCGACCCGGAAACTTGCTATTCAAATCGAGGGTTTCATCGCTTTTCGAAGCAATTTTAGGTAAATTTTAGGACTATCTGAGACTATGCCATTATCACTTCGTGTCGCATCCTTTCCAGTTCCTTTTTCAGAAATCCTTTTAATATTTAACCAACAGAGTTTTAGATACTGACAGAATCTCTGATAAATTTAAATTGTCACTGTGCTTAAGAGGTTAAATATCACGCTATGAAGACTGTGTGGAATTGAGGCACCATTCTTGATCTCGACATTACTTGGAGATATTATTGAACAGCTTCACGTCCTAGCCGCTGTAATCTCACAGAAACCGTCCTCGGTACCTAGCGGATATGAGTCTGGCTGAGCCCCAGCCTTCCAAATAGTCAAATAAACCATAAAATCTATGTCCCTGGTAATAAATATTCCTTTTGTTAGTCTACATCGACATGTAATTACGTGTAACTGCGTAACATCGCTTCATTACAGAAACAAATCAAACAATTGATCAGTGTTACCGAGTAAAAGCACATCGCACGGTCAGACCTGGGGCATTGAGATCATCTGTTGACCCTCATTGTGTTTCTAGTGAGTACCAATGATGAACGGTTTACCTAAGCTCAAACTGCAGTACATATGGCGTTTCAGTACATGAACCTTCATCAGCCAACCTACTGAACGTGTAAATTAATGGCTTCTCCAGGATTTGACAGTCTTTGCTATTCTAAACAGACTAACATAGGATCCCTAATCTAAAACGTCCATTTACATGCTAGACGTGATAGATCATGCAGTAAAGCGACTAGCTCAAAATGGACGGCTGATGTCCAATATCTGACAGGATATTGGGAAATCTTCTCTATATACTATTTGAAAAGCAGCCATGAGTTGGTCCCTCTTTTCACAGCTTCATAGATATTTTTTTCCCAAGCGATAAATGGTGACTGGAAGTGATTTTTGTCAAATGAAACGTTTTGACTTTATAATTTATCATGCCTCCTTCATAATATATTATGAGATGTTATTTATTTACTTAATTATCTTAATTTCAATACCAAGTATTTCGATATCAAGATATCATCCTTAGGGTTATTAGATTAGTAAATAAGTTGATGAAATGTCTCAAGGTTTTATACATGATTGTGCTCGTATATGCAGAGTGATTCTAAATTATTGTCGGAGTTTTTGTGGCCTATAATTTTCAAGCCGGAAAGAATAAATCAAAACTGCTCACGGAATATGGAGGTATGACTCAAAATATTGGAAATAAAAGTAGTAAACCATATTCATTTCATACACCGTAAGAAGTTTCATCTTGTTTCTTTCGGTTTAAATGTTATTGACCATGGAAACTCCAACAGTAATTTAAAATCTGCCTCAAATTCTAGAGAATTATACATTACTTAGTAAAACAAATGAGGTGGCAAAGTGTTAAGGCATAAAATAGTTCTAATATGTATTCAAACAATTCATGGGTCTTAGAATAACTTTAATTTACATGTAATCTTATATATAGAGTAAATATTTTACGTGTAGATTGTCGTGGTGTAATTTCAAATGTTGATTTGGATGTAAAAGTATTAATGTATTAAGAAATTTCAGTTTCTCACAGCAGTAACTATGGAGATAATGACAAATGCAATCTTGAACATTACGCCGTATATTATGATAGATCCTTACCGACTATAATTTTTAGGTCAGAAAAATACTCTGGAAATGAAGGCAGCAATTTCCTCGAAACTTTTGCTACAATCTACTATACTGCAGGTTGTCACATACCAGAAGATACAAATCTTCAAAAACAAAGATACAAACTAAAATAAAAATTTTAAATTGAATCCACGAAACATATATTAATGAGCCCGGGTCAGGTCATGTGGGATTTGTGGTGGACAAAGTGACAATGGGACATGTTTCTCCGAGTACTTTAATTTCCTTGCCAATCTTCATTCCACCAGTTGCTCCAAGATCATCATCTGTCATCTGGACCTGGTACGATAGGTCAATAATAGCCGCAGTACCACGTGGACGGTCACACCCCACTAATAATAATTCAATTCAATTCAATTCAATGCTTTATTTATTTACGTGCCGAGCTCAACAGCGGAGGCCAATTACAGAGTCAGCACGGAAAATATAAAACAACAAACAACAGACAATGATAAAAATCAAGACAATACACACATAGATAATAACAGGGCAAAAACGTTAAGTATTTGGAAAATTAAAACAATTTACAGCAAAAAACTAATTGCATACTTAGCTCAAAAGCCAGTGACAAGTTAAAAAGACAGTGCAAATAGTAAAAAACAACCAAAAGTACAAAAATTATCAAACTAAACAATTCAAACTTAAACTAGATTTACTAAAAATGTCTACAAGTTCGCAAACAAAATTTGCAGCAACAACACATCTAGCTGTGGGACAGCGACTGAAAGAACAGCTAAATGTAGAAAAATTTCGAATGTTCCGAGAAGGAACCCGCAAACCGACCGCATCAAGGACAGAGGAGCAATATGTTGTGCCTCTAAAAACATTTATTAAAAACAAAGCATCAATATGACGCCGTCTGACATCCAAGGTTTGCAGATTTAGTTTATCCAAAATACTAAAATAATGATAATCTATATCTTTAAAAAATCTATTATGACAGAGAGCTGCAAATTTTCTTTGTATACGCTCAAGTTTGCTGGAGTCAGTATTCGTTATCGAATTCCAAACAACAGAAGCGTACTCCAGTTTGGATCTGATTAAAGCAGTATACAGCATCAAAAGACTGTCTAAGGTAGAGAAGGAAAACGTAATGGTGCGAATTAATCCTAGTAATTTCATAGTTTGTGAAAATAAAATATCTACATGTTGATGAAAGTGAAGCTTTGAATCGATAAGTACTCCAAGATCCTTAATACTATCAGTTCGCAAAATAAAAAAATTT
>NW_019727096.1:2072633-2176983 GCF_002891405.2 Cryptotermes secundus
TAAATTTAATAATAATAATAATAATAATAATAATAATAATAATAATAATATAATAATATACGTACATTAAAAGAAATGTGCAGTATGAGAAATTCAGGTAGTTGAAGTTAATCCCTGAAGATGGAGACAACATATTCCTCCGAGTCCTTGGTATTTTCTTAGTAGACGACAATATGTCACAACCCGAAAAAAATATTTTGGACTTATACCTTGTTTAAGCTGGATTTCCCCACATTGAAATCGATTACCTTTAATAAGCAGACAGATGATTTAACAATTCAGAAAAATTTGCAGGTGAGAGATCATTTTGAGACACGTACATAGATGGAAGGATAATATTAAAATGGCTCAGAATATGATAAGTGGGAAAGACTTTACAAACTTTGTAATGAGCTGGGTGCTTTCCAAAATGGAGGGATATTTATTAACATGGTAAGCTACTACCAGTTTCTGAAGAAGGACTTCTGCTTCATGGACGTAGTTAACACTTTTGTTTTATGTAACGGTCCTCTGATATTAGAGCACCTCATTAGTTCTGCATTCTCCTGCTACAGCTCATTGTGGGCTGACATGCAAAGTTCACGTACGTAGATATGTTGCCTCCTCGCTCCATTTTGTTAATCTCGCTGTCATCTGATGACACAGTAAAAGTGTTAGCTAATTCACGAACTGAATAGAAGGGATATCTGTCATCAGTGCAGGGGCTCTAAATTATGAATAAGTTCTGACCGAAATTCCTACGTACAGCAAATCCCCTTTCATATACTCCCATGTATTCTGATAACCCATTAACTTATAATACTCTCTTCTGGGATGTTACGCAATGTATTCATCTGGAAGTTAACAGACGTTTCGGCGAAATATACTCCTGAACAAACAAGAAGGAAACATCAAGTAGACCAAGCAGCTTGCTGCTTCTATTGTGCTCCTGGCGTGCTTGTCTTTCTCTTCCACTCTGAATTTGTAGACAATGTGTTCATCCGAACCGTCCGTATAATTCTACGTGTTATGGTATTCCTCAACTTGAGAAGCAATTATTGATAATCTATTAACTTTCTTCTTGAATAATACTGTCTTCCGTGAAGTGACTGTGTAGTCTAATACAGGTCTACCTACGTTTCGGAGAAAGACACTGCTACACAAGCAACAAACAGATCGGTCAGCTTGGATATTTCTTCTTGAATGCTTGACTTTTTATTTGAGCCTGAAAATGAAAGTAATACATTCTTCATAGAATTCTTTATAGTATACAATTATTGCATTGTGGGATGTAACGCCGTGTGGTCTGCTATAGTAACACACTTAAATCCTGCGAGGATACTTCGCCTCCAGATCCAGTCGCACAGGCTATTCTGACTGACATCTATCGTAGATTTCCGCAGTACCTAAAGCTAAATGCCGGTAGTGTGCCTCAATTAAACTGCGACCGATGTTTTCCAAATTCTTTTCAATTCATCATTCATTTAATAATCCTAAAATTAATCCTAAAATTTGACTCTGAATCGTCTAAGATACAACAATTTCAAATATCCCACAAAAGATCAGATCAACACTCACAGAATAAACACGATAGACTGAAACATATATTACGCGTCCTTCGTGAGATAGTGCATTATTTACATTTAATTACGGTCGAAAATTCGTTGCTATGGCAGTCGGAAATGACAATAAGTGTCACACTTACAGAAAATCTTTTTATATTTAACAGGTTGTTTATCCAAAAATTTCTCCAGGTCTGAAGTCCTTTGTGGCATTTCTTAACAAGCCTATTTTTTATGTTGAGGAGTTGTTAGCCTAACGCTCAACCCATAAGCTGGAGGACCACCCCTTGCCGGCTGTCCGCGACTGCTTATTCAATATATTTTCATCTTCCCTCCATACCTGGAGGGCGTCTCCTCCATCCGCAACCTGAGGACGCGCCATGCCGTGGTGACAAGGGACCCACCTAATATGGATAGAAGGATACTGGAAAATGTATTTGCTTTTTATAAGGAATTAGCAAGCCGTTACAAATATAATAAATATAAGTTAAGAGCAGCAGTTTGGAAAACTGGATGTGTAGCTACTTTGCAGCTTGCTCATTGGTACTTCAATAACGGAAGGCTTGTAACAAATGAGTAATCTCTTTTAGTTAATTATGGCCATCACACATATTCTCAGGGGATTCTCTACACAGTCCATTACCCGGCGTCCTTCTCTGTTGATGTGTCAAGTTCCTAGAAATTTACCCGTTCTATGTGCTCTAACATTTCGCTGTTTGCAGCTAATAATCGCCTTTTCTTTTGGACTCTCACACTTCCACGTGTACAGGAGTATACACAAAACCAAATAATTTAATATACAGAACTTGTAGAATAACCATGAAATGAGTTTTCGAACAAGGTGAAAATTTAAGTTCTGTAATACTTAAATTACTTTTGTTCTCAGGAGACAATTGTAAAGGTATGAATGTCAGAATGTTGATGTATTGCCTCGTGCTGCACTCATGTAAATAGGGTAAAAGTAGGCGTCCCTATGCGTCCCCCGGTGGAGTTCTCTTGAATTAAGAGGGTATCAGTTATTGTCTATCCTATTTTCATACACTTAACTCTCTCTGTACGGCTCTACAGCCCTTTTGGACTTTTGCCGCCTTTTCAGTTTCTTAATCCCATACACAGTCGGTAGGACTCCTTGAACAGCCCGTCACAAGACCCCTACCTACGCACTTGTGCCCGTATCTCCGTCCACACGACTTCAGTTGCTCGCCAGGCTTCGGCGCGTGAGGATCTGTATATTTACTCGTAGTGTGTATAGGCTGTAGTCGTATTTTAATTTATTGGCTATAGTTTTTAAATTAAAAATTAAAAATTTGCTTGTCTCGTGACTTGTCATATCGTCCACATTACTCGCGAGCATAGCGAGTCACACGAGCACGAGTAATGTGGACGCGCCTTTAGTGTATTATATCTATCCTAGGAATATTGATAAGGTTTTAATGCGGATGTGTATATTACATAGGGGAAACAATTTACAATTAATTATTTACAGAAAGTTGCACGACTCCCAGCGTCATGATACTATAAAACATGGTCATGGGTCCCACGGGACTCGGAAACAAGAATGACTTTACTGGTGAGAGCCACCAGCAATTTATCAGAAGATCAGATATATTATTTTCGCCCAATGTACCTAGGAGATTACTCTAAACGTCCGTCTCAATGGATCATTCGATAATATTAGCAATAAAGAGATATATAACAAATGAAAGGCAGTAGATAGTATAATAGTAATAGGTAGTAGCTGTTAATGATAATTCCCGACGAATTCCCAACTGTTGTTGCACCAGTATTAATTAGAATTGCTTTATATATCCCAAATTTTCGGAGTTTGTAATATTATTTTCAAATGATAAAAATGAGCTTATGAAAGTGTACAAATATTCAGCCTTTGAATATCATCGTCATCCTGTTTTAAGAAGAAAAGGAGAGAGAGAGAGGACGACGGATAATGTTCAAAAAGTCAATAATTATATTTATATAACATCGTCACAGACTTTAGATCTTATGTTTTAAAATTTCATTTTATAAGCACGATGTTAAGTGGCGTATGTCAGAAAGAATACATATGTGGTGAAAAAATTTTAAAATCATCGCAGATTTTTTATCCAGGCCTCTATAGCTAGACTAAACGGGTTTAGATATATGAATGAGCCATATATTTAAAGATATCAAACTAACTTCAAAAATAGTATAGACCATGCTCTTACCCTTTTAAGGCGACAAAATGGAAAGTAAGAATACATGGATGGAGAGTAGAGAGAGACACTGCATTTTAAAGGGGTAGGGGGAAATTCCAAAATTCATGGTTCCCAGACGGTACCCATTTGCCGTTCTGGTTAAGGTAGGTTGGAAAGAAAGTAATATATACTGATAAATGAAGCAGGTGAATCCCCGGGAAGTGGATTTCTTTACGTTATGGATAGAGGAAAGAAGCTGAACGAGGTATTTCTTTCAAGCGAAGTTTACGTGAAAAGCATTTATTTGAAGTCGGCTTGAACCTCCCAGAAATCACACAGAATTTCTGTTACAAAGATCATTCAGTTAATGTTATTCAGGAAAACCATGTAATCGTTTGTTTTTACGGTCCCGTCAAATCGCTGTGCGGATTACCGTATTTACACATGTATAGGCCGCACATTTTTTGCCAAAAATTCAAGAGGAAAACTAGGGTGCGGCTTATATTCGAAATAACACTTCATTTTAAAAAAAATATATTCATAATTAGTAATACAGGGTGTAATACTCCTGAAATAATATTCAAAGAAAATTATTTTTTCTATAATTTCTGTCTGAAAATTGTGCTGCGGCCTATACACGTAAATACGGTATTTATGTAAGTAACATTAAATAATTTGGCATGTATAATTATTGTATCCATATGAATTTAGAATCCATATTCCAGTTACTCATAAGTCAGTTGGAGATAAATACTTTTATCTTTTCTCAATCGTATGATTTTTATATTATTGTACTGAGGAGTAAAGTCAAGAAAATGAGCGTTTCATAATTCCAAAATGTTTAGAGGAAATGTTAAAAAGTGGTAATCAGTTATTGGTTTTAGATTTATATTTTGTCAGAATGAAAGATTATGAAGGAGAAAACAACTCAGGAGAACTAGACATCGGAGGAAACATTATATTTAAATTAATTTTAAAGTACAGTGGCTTGAGTCTATGGACTCGATGCATCTGACTCAGGATAGGGGTAATTTTCAGGGTATTGTGAGCACAGTAATGAACCTATGATTTTTATATAGAACTAGGAAATATTTTGCCAAGCTGAACGTCTGTCAGCTTCACAGAAAAAAGTTTGTACCATTAAGTTAGAAGTATTTGTGATTTTCTTGACAATCTGTAGTTGTTTGAATGAGATAACGTGATTTCCTTAATTATCACCCCCCAATCTGTGTTACTCTATGTTGAAAGTACACTTACTTGCATCAAGCCACAATTACTAGGGTTTCAAAAAACCATTACGAACTTTTACACTTTTTGTTTTCGAGGCAAAAGTCGTATACGTAGCAGATCTGTCTGTGCATGTGTTCAGTTGCGCTTGGACAAAGCCTGTAAAAATGCAGGTCATGGCTACAGGAGATTACTGCTTCATAATTTCATATATTCCAAGCATAATCAAAATAAAGTTAGCGACCACGTGAACTTTCGAGACGGCTGGAAGGCTTTGAATTCTGGGACACGGTGCGACGGTAGATCTGATATATGTGATTTTTGTTGCAGTCGTTTTCGCGATAAACGAAAAGAGAGAATAGAAAAAAAAATCCCAAACTGTCACGCGAAATATACATTTCGTTCGGATTGTCATAATACATGAAACGTTGTAGATTTATGCACGAAATTTGGTAGGCGAGGGATTTAAACGCATTTGGGAATTCTATAGGAAATAGTTTTACATGTATCACATAATTCTGTCACAAAGATCATACAAACTGTGACGTATTAACATTCGTTCTATCGATTGATTGATTGCTGGGTTATTTAATGTCAATTTAGACTACGCGGTAGGATGATTTTCCCGTGTGGAGGCGGGTTAGAATATAACCGCCTTAGCCCTACGAGTCGTAGAAAGCGACGAAAATAGAACCCGGTGCCTGGGGGTGTAACTGGGCCGCCCTGTCACTGGGGGATATAAATACAAAGACCTGGTTCTCCAGGTTGGGTGTCGGACGCAAAGCTGACGAGTTTGCTCTGTAAAAGAAGAATATTGTTGCGAAATCAAAAAGAGTGAAAGCCGGGGGAAAGCAAGCAGAATCTTCTAAGGAAGACTGCGGCTCAATAAATGCTGTTACGCCCATGGTGATAATGATGATGGTAGGATGAGTATGAATGACTTATTGGAAAGATATGGAAGGAAAGAGTCGTGGTTTATTTTAAGGTTATTCCCATTTTGCCAGTACAGAGACTGTCGTAATTGCAGGGGGATATTCATAAAAATAAAAGCAGTAGAAGCCTTTGACTTCAATAACTTTTAAAACTCTGGAAAGCGGCCGTCACGTGAATATGACCACTCACATCCATCTTGTGCCAAGGTTAAAAATGGATGGAGCTTCCTGTTGTGTGTTTAGTGGCACTGTCAGTCCTTCCGATTAATCAGGATCAAGTTATAATATAAAGGATAGCTTTAATGAGAGAAGGGAAGAAGAAATCAGGGTCAAAATTGAGGTACTACCTCGTGGTTTGGATGGACTGAAGAAAACCAGGAAAGACCTCAGTCAGTATTGGAGGTGTTCCGAGTGAGAGTCAAATTGATCGTCTATTGAATAAAAATCAGTTCCATTACCACTTGCGAAATCTTCTTTGGTAAAATATATGGAGCCACAGCTCCTCTCCACCATACGTTATGTTCATTAATTTAACCCAAGGGGCGGTTTTGCCTGTACAGCATCATAGAACTGTAGTTTTCGGTCGCCGTTAAAAGTAACCACAATTAACTCTGTGGCAAGAGTAGCCCGTGTGGACCCGCTCTGAGCATAACCACACCAAAAGGGGATAGCGTCCCTACCAAGGCCAGGCCCACGTCCTCATGAATCCGGGAGATAGTACCTAGGGCCCTGACCCAAGGTTACTGGAAATAGCAACAATCGGTTTTCCATGTTAGAAGCGGCTGCAGCCATTTTGAGGCAAATACTCAATTGTCACGAGGGCTACAAATGAAGATCGTCAGTGGCAGAGTGAACAAAGGAGGCAGGCCCCTCGGAGGCCTAGTTTATACAGATGAAAGTTGGGTCCTGAAACTCGAAGATGGCGGACCCGTATGCGACCTTACTCTGTATGGTGCTGGTATGTCGTTACGGGAAAATTATTATAGCATGTAGAGCCGTTTCTAGTCAACGGCTCGGTAAACACTTCCCCGCGGCAATGGATACACGCGAAGCAATAGAGGTACTGCTGAAGTGGTGTTTTCTATTCGGTCCGTACCGAAGGGTTATAAGGAAGACAATTGGGGCCACCAAGTTTAATTCTTTACGCGAGTCTGTGAAGAGAGGACTTGAGACGGATGGAGGGGGGGGGAGAGAGAGAGAGAGAGAGAAGGTGAAGAATTTCCACTGTTAGAAACTGTTGCCAGAGAACGGCTGGTGACGCCACAGCATGCCGGAAAAGACTTAATATGTGCTGTGGTGATCAGTGAACTTTGGAGATTAGCGGTGGTGCTGTAATTATTTTTACTTACGAGTCGTGAATGTATAAATAGTCAGTAAATCGAATATCCAATACAAAACCCTGGGTGCAGTCACATATTACGTGCCATTATAATAGTCGGAAGATCAAAGGAATTTGCTTGACGGATGAGAAGATGGGCACAACAGTTCTATCAGGCTCAGAACAAGTCATGACTCACTTCTTGAATCGACAGAGGAGGAGACAAACTTGTGGCTCATTTTTGTTCGAAATTTTTTAAATAACTTCCATGATTTTATCTCTCTTTTCTTTGCCTGGGTCGAATTGACATTGAAAATTGTATATCCTTTTTACATCGTATGAATTCTCGTATTCGACAAAAAATTAATTTGCCGTTAGACGTGTAATTTTCCTTTACAGTGTTCCGTTTCTGCACAGCAGTGAATGCTTAAATGCTTTTAATAACGCCAGATCAATTGTTTTGGTTTGTGTCCGTGGAATAGGTGAACTGGGGGTGGGATATTATTCGCCGCTTTCGGTGTCGCAAACTTTAGCATCGAATTGAACAATGGAAAACGAATGATAAATTGAAAAGAATTTAGAAAGAAGCCATCGTGGCCTGACTGTGGTGCTATTCCGGTATTCGCTTGGAATCACTGAGAAGAACCACGAAAACCACAATCAGAACAGCCGGAGAAGTATGAGGCATTTTTGGTATTTACATGCTTTCTGGTTTCTCACTCTGGAGCCACGAAGTTTGGGTGACGTCATATGAGATTATCTCAAGAGTTCTCTGGTGTTCCATACAAATCATCATTTCACCATTGCTCTATACTCGTTTACACCTGCCCGCCCTGAGCAGGCAGCACATTATCACATCTTTGGTCTTCCAGATGGGCGCTTCATAGAACAAGCTGGGATAGCGGTAATGTTCTAGACTTGTATCTGGAGGTGCTCCTTTTGAATCTCAGCCAGGATACCGGTTATCCTGACTGATGTTTTAGTGCTTTTTCTCAATCCCTCCAGGAAAATGCCTGAATATTACCTCGATTAGGCCATCATCGCTTCCTTAAAATTATTTTCAGTTCATCATTCATTAGTCACCCTGCAGCTAGGCCGTATATATTCTGAAAATTGAAAGCCTTCACTTGATGTGTTTACAGAGTAGGGAAGTTGTTTATTTTTTCTGCTAGCTGGGGATTTCAACGGTATTAGTTACTGGGTATGTTAACAGTCCGAAAGCACAAATTTCTTCCAAACAATATTTCAGAATTAATTTCTAAACCTCACAGGAAACACAATACATTTCTCTTTTAAATCTGTTAATATTGTTTAGAGAAACAATACTCCGTGGCCAGAATTCGGAATTTGTTTATAATTGAAAACAGGTGGTACATTAACCACACTGCATTTGAGGGGTTGAAACCTTATAACAAAACACGAAATGCCAAATCTGTTTTTTTATTTATAGGGACACGAACCTTGAATATTTAATAAATTAATATCTTTGGTGGATGTAACTGTGTGCGTATGAAGGCAAAAATACATCAAGAACATAAAAGCAACTTCTTCCGTCGCTCCAAATAAATGTTCCAGTCTTGCCCTGTATAAACATTAATAAAATATCTATTCAGGCTGACTATGTAGGCGGTCTGTACACTACATCTGATGCTTTATTATAATGAATCTCGTTTTCGTAGAAAAGCAAGATGGAATTCGGAACAACTCTTACTTTTGTTATTGTATTTGATTTCGAAATTGAATGGAACTACGGGATTCTGTTCTATTCCCTCTTTCCTGAATAGCAGGATGGGGTGGGATGGGGATGGATTACATAACCCCTACAGATAATAGCAGCAGTCGTTATAGCTGTAGCTGGTATGAGGTGTGTGCTTCAAAGCAAAATGTTTAGCTATCCTCTTGTAGCTTGCCACGCAATCGCATCCTCGAAACCACTCACTGCGCAGAATAACAAAAGATCAAGAGGTCATTTCCATTATTCAACAACACTGTTGCTGTAGCATTTACGAATATAAAGGGAATATACAGAGAACCGAAAGACGACCCTAAAACTACCCTGGAGCATACGTTTTAGGATTTGTTTCTCGAATACTTCAGTTGAATGTATCCTTATATATATATATAATGTAACAGTGAGATGAAAGCTCTGAAATTACACAATTTCGGGTTACCACAGTAACGAATTGTTAGTTCTTATAGCGATTGTTTACTGGCTGGACGGTCTGGGTTTGATTCTTTGGCAGGAGTAAAATTTTCTCTTCTGCATAATATCAGACCGGTTGTGGCCCACCCACTCTGTCCCCTGAAGTAAAGCGGCTGGGATGTAAAGCTGACCACTCATGCTCAACTAGGACCGGCTTCAAGAAAACGTGGATCTGTATATCCACTCATACCATATGGCTTCATGACACAGTTCGTAATTAGTTACACACAGGGAAAATTTATCTTTCTCTTAACCAAGTTCCTTTCAGAATATCAATCACAATTGTCCCACCATTTGAAACAGTGGAACCTATCTAGTTACAAGATTAATACATCGTGAAGTTCTACCTCCACTTCACCATACATCTTCATGGCCTGGTGCTTAATTATGCATGTGCGCAACTTCGCTTTTTATGAATGATCAGACCTGTAGCTAAAATGCCACGATGCAGATGATAGGAGTTTGCTGGATTTAGAAATAAGGAGAATAAAGTTAGTTATATTTTATTGCTAGTGGGGTGGGACTAAGCCCCTCGCACTGCGGCCACTTCTGGCCTATTGTACAAGCCCTACATGATAGGTGAGGGTGATTGTGGAGCAATTAGTGGAATGAAGATTGGCAGGGGAAACCGAAGTACTCGGAGAAAACCTGCCCTAGCGCCACTTTGTCCGCCACAAATCCCACTTGACCAGACCAGGGATCGAACCGGGGCCGCCGCGGTGGGAAGCCAGTGACTAACCGCTTGAGCTATGCCGCGGCCTTACAATTAGTTTATACATGGTCTGTGTCTGGCTTCAAATTACTTTAATTGGATGATGCAGCTGCGAACATTTCGAAGTGTAATTATGAAACATTGGAGATACGAAGTTAGTACGAAATGTTCTATGAGACTGTTAGAGGCGAGGCACCATGTGCTGTAGCGATGGAAGATAAAACTACAGTTATAAATCCTGCAGGTTTTGTTTCAATCCGGACAATGGAAATAACATATTTATTCAAGAAAGTATTTCAGTTAACTGCAGCAACCTGCTTGAGTCTTCCGAAAACAAAAAATGATTTTATTTAGTTCATAGAGCTTATTAGTGTACGAAGAACACTATCTTCGAGCTTATTTAATGTGCAACTTTCGAAAAACAAGAGATATGAGACCATATAGTCCAGTAGCAGTTCACTGGACGTTTCGGAGAAATATACTGCCTCTATCTTCAGGGTCAACAAGCAAAGGAATGAAGAAAGTAGTAAGAAGATAGTACAAAAATAAACCATCTGCTTGGATAAATGACTGATTTTGTATATTATTCAGTTTTCTTATTTTTATTTAAAACGACGTTACGGTGACTGGATTATGTCTCCGTCCTCGCAGAGAAAGCCTGCTCTCTTTGCCCAAAAAGAGTAGGCTTTTTACGTGAGGATGGAGTCAGTGCAGTCTCCGAAACCTCATATTAAATAAAATTAGGATGTAGGATTTAAGGTTTTCAATAATTTTCTGGGATGTGATGCTGTGTAGTCCGTTGAAATTCAACCGACAGAGCTGTTTGCTGCCTGTTTCATGCTGGTTTCTTGCCTGTCTTATGCTTCTTTCCTGTAGATGGAGATATGTTCTACCTAAACGTCGGTTGACTTTCAGCGGACTAAAAACATTGTATCCCAGAAATGGGCCTATTAAAAAATTAGGACTATGGTAATGTCGAAAAATATGTCATGCTGTTAATATTAATATAATATATTCTTAGTCATAAAATTGTAACTTTTGTTATTCCTCGAAGTTTCCTGGTGGTGGATTTCTACCAGACTACAAGACCCCACATTCAGGTCATCGTCTTCAACTTTGGTGTGCTTAAGTTGGGTATTGGTAGCTTAAAGTGGCTTACTACTTTTTAAAACGAATGACGCATGAAATACGACGTGGAGACCTTCATTTATAGTCACGTGATAGAGTTTCCTCGAGAATCCTGGTTCTTTAGTTTTCCTGCGTTAATATACCCACGTAATGTGAGACAGTCTGGTATAAGCCGGGCCTAATTATGTTCTTTGACAGCTAAGGCTGTTTCAAAATTTGAATCTAAATTAGTTATAAAGTAAATATATCATCATAAGCTTCCGTAATCTGCGGAAAATAGTTTAGACTAAGCATGCATTATTGAAAAGGAAACCTTAGGTTAATTCTGAAGTCGGATAACTTCTGAATCGAAGTATATAAATTAATTTGTTCTGTAAAGGCCAAGGGTAGGTATGGTTCACAGTGAAACGCAGTTCTGACAACAACTGACTCCCCTCTGAGCTCTAAAACTATTAAATTTCAACTAAGAGAAAATAGTTAACTTGCATAAACTAAGACTATGCCGCTACGTGAAAAATACCCCAACAACGGGGGACACTTTCACATGTACACAATAAATATTAAGCACCTAAACTCTACAGTTATAAACACTGCCAAGTTTCCGGGGTTTCGTGACTAAAATAACGGGTTAAGGATTGGATGGTTGGATTTATTAACACCTTTTACAATCACTTTTTAATCACAATCAATGACTGCCCCTTTCTGACTTGATTACGACTGTCTTCTCTTCTGCTGTGACTAACCGCTTGAGCCATAGCTCAAGCGGGTAGTCGCTGGCTTCCAACTGCGGCGGCCCCGAGTTCGATCCCGGGTCTGGTCAAGTGGGATTTGTGGTGGACAAAGTGCCACTGGGGCAGGTTTTCTCCGAATACTTCGGTTTCCCCTGCCAATCTTCATTCCACCAATTGCTCCACAATCACCCTCACCTATCACCAAAGGCTGGTACAATAGGCTAGAAGTGGCCGCAGTACAAGGGACTCAGTCCCACCCCACTAGAAATAAAAAAAATAAATACCTAAAATAATAGACTTTAAGTATTTTTAATTTTAGACAACAACCGCGCATCACTAGGATTTTGCATATCTTATTAATTTACATTCTTTATAACATGTATTCGCTATAATAATAATAATAATAATAATAATAATAATAATAATAATATGACTCCATATTAAGACAATTCAATTCAAGAACTTGGTTTGTTTTTCTTGTAACTCGCCTGATAATGACTTAGAGGTGTAAACATGTAGCCTACACCTTCGCATAGTAACTAAACAATAGAGATACAATAGTATCTATTTTGTCTTCATCTTTAAGATGTATTTGTGTTATGCTGACGGCCAAATTAACACGATTTCGAACACACAACAGGATTTAAACCATAAAGGAATACTAAATCTAGCATGTGCTTAAATTTGTGAAAGTCTGCTGTCCTGATTACTGTAATTCTATTTAGAGAAATCGTTTCTCTAAATTTGGCCAGATATTGCAAAAGATTTTAAGATGTGTCATTTGTCAAAAAGAAATCACTTTGGAACAACAGACACATTCGCTTCTGTTGGAAATAAAGTAACATTTTAATTGAAGTTATATAGCTTTTCATGTGTGTACCTTGTCACGTCATATGAAAGTTTAAGTAGCGGATGATATTATTTTAGCAAGCATTCTTGGTCATGAATTATGTCTCTGCATATAAGAAACGTTTTGTAACCGTAATACTTATCATTATCATTACGAAACTTCAAGTTACCTTAGCAACAAATTGCAGAGCGTAAATATGTTGCATGAACATAAGTTATGTAGCAGGTCACGGAAAGCGAGCTTTGTTTCATTTTGTCGTGTCGGTACTATGAGTATTGCTAATGGTTTATGTGGATATGTAAGCTCAGTGTATTATATAGAGGATAAAGTTTACGTGTAAGATTTGAGATTTTCACGGTGGTGGCTATGAACAATGCCGTCTTCTGGGATGTGGCGCCATGCAGATATTTTGTTAATCGACGTTTCGGAGGAACATATCGCCTCCATCTTCAGGGTATAAGAACTCTGCGAGAGATTAACCTTGAAGATAGAGGCGATATGTTCCTCCGAAACGTCTGTTAACAAGATATCTACACGGCACCACATCCAAAAAGACGGCATTCTTGATAATATTTACGATTGGATATTTGTGCGTGATATTCTAGGGAAATAACGCAAAAACCCTTCCCCCGACTTACCGTTGAGTAACATGCAGGACTAAAAGGAATCCGGTAGATAACAAAGGATATTAATAATACGATTATCTTGTATAACAAACGATGAATATTCCCGTTTATTTCTCAACATGTGTTACGACCCTTTTTTTTTTTTAATGTGCAACTTTCGAAAAACAAGCAGAAGAAGAGTAATGGCGAAATGAAAACAGAGGAGAACTGTCTTCAAGCAATTGACACCATGTAGACCGGTATAAATTCGCTCTACTCTGAAGATGGAGATATTAATTATCTCCGAAAACTCCACGGACTTCTACCTTACTTCACTGCGTCATATTTCAGAAGCACTCTTATTAATTTCCGCCTTTTGTTAATTTGTCACATCGAAGTATGGACCTTGATAAGAATTCTGCAGTGTGCATGAAATATTTTATGCTCTTACATCGGTTTCAGTTGATTTCTTACTTGTCTACTGATGGCCTAGCCGTATCTGATGCGCTATCGGATGTTTCCCTCGCAAATATACACAATTCGCTTTTTTTCTTAACGTAAAGTAAATGAATACATAGGAGATAATCTGGATTGATATGTGATAAAATATTATTTTGTTCAATATATTGCAACACGATAAAACAACAGTAACTGCCAAAAGTAAGAGAAAATTCCATTTTCGTAGTGGGGTAAAAAAAGTGCTACTTCGACTTCACTAATAATGAGATCAGTAATCAGGGTAGAAAAATCGGAGTACCTGAAATTCGGCAGTGACACTGATTATTCTATTATGTCTCTTGATTTTCCTCAGTCCCTCCGCGTAAATGCTGGTGTATTGCCTCAAATATCAATATGGCAGCTTCCTTCTATGTGATACGTACACTTCTCTCTCTCCTCTTGCTTCCACTTTGGAGTTTGGGGCTGATTTCTCAGTTTTATGATCATTTGACAGATGGTAGGACTCCTTGGACGGGTGATCAGCTCGTCGCGAGGCCTTTACCTAATCACAGGACAACACAAACATAGAATAAATGCATACACAGTAAACAACCATAACTTGTGTGAGATTCGAACCCACGATCCCGGCTTCCAAGCGAAAGAAGACAGTACATGCCTTAGACCCCTCGGCTATCGTGACCGGCCCTTCTGTATAATTTACAATTTATCATTCACTAATTATCCTACTGTTTTACGAGTGTTACTTTCTGGGATGCGATTTAAAGTAGTTCGATAGTTCACTTGACGTTTCGGAGAAACCTACTGCCTACATCATTATTTTCTAGATATAACCCAAACAAGGAAATGTTTACCTTCTTACTGGTTCTCTGTCTCACATTTCATCGTTGAAGATAGAGGCAGTATGATCTTCCGAAACATCCTTGAACTTCTACCTGGCTAAGTGTCATCACACCCCTGAAGAGAGTATAACCTGCTCCTCAAATGACTGCACTACACTACTGACGAGATGGAAGCGTGTGCTAAAGGGGAAAGAAAACTAATTGCAGACACGACGTTGCGCGACGGGATGCAGCCACTGTGTGTAGCTTTACCGTCTTTAAATGGATTGACGTTTACAAATTAGGGTGGAACTGGCGCTCTACCGCAAGAGTTTGCCAGCGTCACCTTGCCAGATGTGGACTGCAAATGAGAATTCCTTGAGCTAGAACCCAGCGCCTGTCAGTTGTACAAGGAAATTCTGTGATGTGTAATTAAACCTAAGCCATACGCAGCCCTAAGTAAGAAGCAGTTGGTGCATAAGAATTTGTTTTCATTTCTCTTCCACTGCTCAGTCACTCCAGCTCGTTCAGCCATTGAATTAATTCTGAAATAATGAACTATTTTGAGCATCCTGCATGCTTCGTATTCTACAGATCCCGGTATCAAATCCCGGCCCAGAGACCCACCATCCTGACCGACTTTACTCGTGTACACTTCAGTTCCTGCAGGAAAGAGACGCGAGATAATCCAACCGCTTTTCTGCCACTTTCTCCAGCTTATTGTCCACTAACCTGTGAGTCTGCTGTTCATGTCTTATGCAGTGGATTTAACACAGAACTCCCACAGTTATTGTAGCGTGTAGAGCAGCTGATGTGTAGCGACCTCGAAAAAGACAACGAAACAACATTCGTTACTAGACAACAAATTATTAATAAGGAAGAATATGCGACCTTTGCTGGGTGACATCTTCGCGGACAAGCACGTCCCCATGGAGATGATCGGGGCAACAATGGAAGAGCTGTGTTTTCTGCGTGGTCCGTGTCGAGGTGTTATAAGCGAGACGCGGTTTAGAGCTTAGTCAGAGCAACCCGTGTGGGGGCGGGGTCGAATACCTCCACCGTGACCTTGCGAGTCGTAGGAGGGGACAAAGAGTGAAGTCTCAAACCTGAGACAGTAAAATATGGTCACGAGTCCCAATGGACTCGGACCCGAGAAACACTGCGCTGGCAAGGACCAGCAGCATATAAAAAAGACAGACCTGTCTTCTCTTCAGAGAGGGCACCCCACAAAAACAAGACCGTAACTGTCAAAGAGTAATAAATATCTGGTCAAGAGCCCGAGATGGGGCTCGACACAAAGACTTACTGACTGACTGACTGACTGACTGACTGACCGTCAGTCGTAATGTGACTTAGACTTGGAGCTTAGTCAGTTGAGAGGCAGTGTAGAGAAGACAAGTAGGTTGTCGTGAAATGACATTGAGTGAGTTGCAAGAGTGCTCAGTTGGAAATTTCTGCTGTGTATAGAATATCTCATGTGCGATATATGATGTGTGTAATTCAGTGAGAATGTTACAGTTCCTATGTTAAAATAAGTTACTAGGCAACGGCTAGAGGAGACTAATGGACTGAGATCACTAGTCTATGTGTGAAAGTGATGTGTAATTTTAGTCACGTGTCAGTAAAACCAATACCCAATTCAGACCCCTTTCAAGAGTCAGTCAAAACCGTGACAATATTTTCACGCGATGGAGTGATTATAGACGGGGCTTGAATTGGCAGTCGGATTTCTTGAACACTTTAACACATAATTCGTGACTACACTTTAAATATCACTGCCACACGAATGTTAGCGTTCTCATCACGGCCTTCAGTCCTCGTAGGCTGGCGGCTATCTCACACAACCTCTTACTCTTCTAACTGCCTCCTTAGCACTCTCTCGTAATGTCAGGTGCTCCTCCTTATATAGCCTCGACACGAACCGCACAGAAAACACCACTTCCACAGCTTTTCTATTGTTACGTGCCTGTCTGTTATGGCCATCACATGACGGCTGCTCAATCACTGCCTAGCAAAGGGTCTGATTATAGAGCCGTTCCGTAGCAAAAGCTGTCTTTTCTGACTTCACAATTCTGGCTTTCAGCAGACATGCCACAAATTATGGAATTTGCTTATGCTCTTGGGATTCGGGACATTTAAGTCCGTGTAGCCGCACGGTACAAGCTTAAAGTTCAAAGAATTGAACTTCGAATTTCAATAGGGATAAATGATTTCTATCTTTTTCAAAATAGCCAGGCCGTCTATGGGGTCCATCAAGCCGCTTACCAAGTTGGTCCAGGGGTTTCTTTCTAGCAGCAATGCGGCTGTAATGTGAATCTGACCGCTAACCTCTGTTATTTACAGTGGTTAAAAATACCTCAATTTATACCCATATTGCCCAATTAGCCTTCATGGTGTGGTACTTAATCAAGCGCAAGAAAACTTTACCATTACGTTTACTCTGTATTTTGTCCATATGTACGGTAGTCACGGCTGTTACAGCGGTGTTCCAGTATTGCGATAGAGCATTCGAACGTGACCCTTAATCCAAATTTAATCAAATTAGTGAATTTTATTTCGGTGTTATTGAGTTTTCAGAGTTTTAGGTATTACATAAGGAAAGGAAATATATTCTGGTTGTAGAACGAATATTTTGATTATAGGGAATTAATTTCTTGTAAAAAGAATTATGTAAATTAAAAACGTAATTTACATATATCCATATAAACATAATATATCAATTAAGTCCGTGCTGTGAAATGTAAATTCTTCACCCGGCATAAAGGTTTTGTCCCGTACAAATTTATGTGTAGTTCACTTCATGCTGAATCATCTAGTTTCATTGCTTTAACTGGCCACAATTATCGACCTTGTGTGCGCAGAGCCCTAATGGAAACATTCCATTGTGTAATTATTTATTAATTTATCACAATGTCACATATACGAGTATATACACTAGACACTAAATTGTTGATTCATAACAAAAAATGTTTTGATCATTGTAATTCATCTTCTGGTAGTATGTGTATTTGTTATATGCGTATGTTCTATTCTGTGTATTTGGACAGAAGACGAAGTGACAGGAGGTTGATGGAAACTGCACAACGCGAAACTTCATAAATTTCACTCCTCACCAAATATACAGGGTGTTTCAAAAAGAGCTTTACAACTTTGAAAGCTTATATAAATTTATACAGAGGACATACACAATGTTTTGAACTGTCATAATGTAGGAAAACACACCGAGTTTCATGCACGTGGTACTGTAGTACCCAGTACCGCCACCGGGAGCGCTCCCGAAGTTGAAATCAAGATGGATACTTTCACAGGTGCAGAGCATCCTCGTTGTGTGTTTTGGTTCCAAGAAACGAAGTCTGCTACACAAGTTCAAAGGGAACTTCGCACTCAGCATCGCAAGGAACCTCCTAGTAGGCCTACAGTTTACTCCTGGCACAAGAATTTTGTTCAGACCGGATGTTCTGTGTGCCTTGCCAAGCCACCCGGTCGGACACGTGTTTCTGACAATACAGTGGAACAGATTAGGGAGAGCTTCGTTCGAAGTCCACGAAAGTCAACTCGAGGTACGTCTCGGGAAACTGGTATTCCAAATGTTACTGTGTGGCGAGTGTTACGAAAACGTTTACACTTAAAAGCGTACAAACTATCCATCGTTCAACACCTTACGGTCGCAGATAAGGTTGTTCGTAAGGAATTCTGTATGCAAATGTTTCATCGGATACAAGACGATGAGAAGTTTCTGGACTCCGTAATTTTCAGTGATGAGACCGCGTTTCATATCAGTGGTAAGGTCGATACTCACAACTGCAGGATGTGGGGCAGCGAAAATCCACGTGTCTCCCTGGAACATGTTCGGGATAGCCCAAAGATGAATGTGTTTTTCGCCCTCAGCAAATAAAGAGTGTGCGGCCCCTTCTTCTACATGGAGACGACCATTACCAGTAGCGTATATCTGGACGTGCTCCAAGAGTTCCTCATTCAGTTAGACAGACGAAGATGACCAAGAAGGACGCATTCACTTCCAGCAAGACGGCGCACCCCCTCATTACCTTGGAGAAGTGCGCGAGTACCTCAACACCCGTTTCCCAGGTCGGTGGATTGGTAGAGCGGCGCCGATAGCATGGTCACCTCGTTCCCCGGGTCTTACTCCCGTGGATGTTATCTTATGGGGATTCGTTAAAGATCGAGTGTTCGTACCGCCTTTGCCTGCAAATGTCGTTGAGCTCCGAACTCGAATTACTGCCTCAGTTGCAGAAGTGACCCCAGAGATGCTACGTAGCGTGTGGCAAGAGACTGACTAGAGGTGGGACGTCTGCCCCATTACCAATGGAAGTCACATTGAACCGTAACTATCCGAGGTAAAACTCGGTGTGTTTTGCTACATTATGACAGTTCAAAACGTTGTGCATGTCCTCTGTATAAATTTATATAAGCTTTCAAAATTGTAAAGATCTTTTTGAAACATTCTGTATTTAGAATTATTAAGTCAAGGAAGATGAGATGGGCAGTGCATGAAGCACGAATAAATAAGAAGAGATATTCATACAGGATTTTACTGGAATAGTCGGAAGGAAAGCAGGGAGACATAGAAATAGGCAGGAATATAATATTAAAATGGATATTTGAGAAAGAAAGTATTGGGTGGTATGGACTGGATTCATTTGTCTCAGGATAGGGATGAGCAGCGGGCTCTTGTAAACATGGAAATTAAACTTCGGGTTCCGTACATTTTTGGCAAGTTCTACAGTGTCACAGTAAATGGTGGCTTCTCAGGAAAGATTCAAATCCATGGAGTCAGTTACATAATTCTGTGTAGTGAATTGTATGCTGTCAGTTGTACAGTCATTATAGATAAAAAGAGGGATATTTCGGTGATGTTATTTTCCGACTACCTAATTAGCTAGACTATGTAGTGTAGAATTGAAGAATGAAGGACGATTATGAATTGTGAAGGAAACCATCTTTTTCTGACTATATGGCATTAGACTGGATGTACTGAGTAATACCAGGAAACCCCTCAGTAAAGATAGTCGGTGTCTCCACCAAGATTCAAACAAAGTCACTCCAGAGTGCAGATCAAAAGACCTACATATATATCAGCCCACTCTGTGAGGGGTTATCGTTCAAGAATTATTAATAAAATTAGCTTTTTTAAATCGAAGTTGAGATATAATCGGAGTCAACAATATTTTTGGGGAGATTCAATTCGACATCAATGACCGAAGCATTGGTTTTATTGCTTCTTGTTGTGTGCTGAAACTCTTCTCATCGGGTTTTCTGTTGTTCTTTGATTTTTCTTTCTTTCTTTATTTCTGTTGGCTAATGGGATATTGATCAGAACAATCACCTCCGCTCTCAAGATTACCCATAGTGACATAAATACTTCCCAACCACATAATATTTGTCTGGGGCATACGGCAGTGCAACTGATTGAGGCACTATGCTGCAAGCCGGAAGGTCGTGGGTTCTGTTCCTTATGAAGGCATTGGATTTTTCAATATACCTAATCCTTCCAGCCGCAATATGGCCCTGGGGTCGACTCAGCCTCTAACAGAAATGAGTGCCAGGAATCTTCCTGGGGATAAACGGAGGCCGGAGCGTAAGACTGACAACGTTACCGCTATGTATGAGCCGTTTGTCTACAAAATGTGGGAGCCTCGACCTCTCAAAACCCTATGGGCCTCCACGGCTTGTTACAGGGATAGCTGTACCTTGTATATTTGGCTTGAACGCCTAGAATGGACGACAAGATACACCTTTATAAAAGCAAGGAGAGTGAAAAACTAGTATGCCTTAACAAAAAGAAGTATCCGCAAGTCGTTGACTCTGTATTGTGGTCTAAGTATCTGGATGGGAGAATGAGGAAACGTATGTTTTTCTCAGTATACAAGCAATGCCAATTATCTCTGTCCTAGTACAAAAACTTGTTCCATTCCTTTAAACTCTTCATTTTGTGTGTCGAGGAAGACTGAGTTTCTTCTTCTTCTTCTGCTTGTTTCTTCAGACATACTGGGGAAAGAAGTAGGAAGGCGAGAGAGAGAGAGAGAGAGAGACCACTTTTGACGTCGTGACTAGAGGTTGTAAATGAGCAAAAGGAATGATGGTGAACGGTACGCAGAGAGACAAAGATAGAATGACTAAGAGAGACGAAAACGCAAAAAGTTCGGTTCACTTTTCATCTGTACAAGTCGACAGTGACACAAAAAGAAAACAATTAAAGAGGAGTGGAACAATAAAAAGGACAAAATAGAAAGGAATCCAATTCAATGGAAAAAAACAGAACTTGGAAAGAACTGGAAACATCCCCAGAAACAGCAGCAGCATTGGATACGCTAAAGACTATCACTTTCAAACAAAATGTAAGGTTAATGTAACGTTGTCGAAGTATTGCTCGGTACGATTATTAAAAACCATTCCATGTGCAGATAATTGCATAATGAGAAGCGTCATCATCTGTATTCCTCATCAAATATTAATAAATACAATAAATACTAAGAAGCAAGAGATGTGCCAGGTATGTAGCACGTATGAGAAAACCATAGTATCGTATATACAATTTTTGTTGGAAAATGAAAGTAAAGAATTCTCTATGAATGCCGAGGAATAGATAAAAAAAAAGTAAAGCTATCCCTGTACCAGGGCGTGAAGGCCCATAGGTTTGTGTGATGTTGAGGGTCCCACATTATCTACACAATCGGCTCAAAGTTGGCTGTAAGGTTGTCAGTCTTACGCGCCGGCCGCTCTTTACTCCCCGGGAAAATTATTTAATTAATTCCTGGTGCTCATTTATGTTAGAGGTTGAGTCGACCCCAGGGCCACAGTGCGGCCTGAAAGATTAGGTCAACTGAAAAAAATTCAATGGCCGAAGTATAGATGGAAGGACAATAATATATATATCTTAAAATAATAGGATGAAATCATGTGAACTAGATTAATTTAATTCAAGACAAGGGTTCTTGTTAACACGGTAATGAACACTCTGGTTCCATAAAATGATGGAAAATCACTGAGTATCTGAACAACTGTTAGTTTTATGAAAACCTCATCTCCGTGTAATTAGACAGTTGATTGGCTAGATATTTTAAAAAGAGTTTTTATTTGGCGAGATGCATTTATAACCTTTCTAATTAATTTTATTGCATTCAGTTTACTTTATTTTGGAATGTGACGCCGTTTAGCTTCGTTGACAGCTACTATGTTTCGAAGGAATAAGTTGCCTCCAACTTCGGGTAGAATAGTACTGTGAATGTGGAAACAGTAGATTCTTCCGAAACGTTGATGTCTATCTACCACATTCCACAGCATCTGCCGAATCTTTCTCCTTAGTAATAAAGCTCTAGACTTATATTCGACAGGTACTTGGTTTGAAAATCGTCCAGCACAATGGCTGAAATTGTTCGTGGTTTTCCGTAGTCTGTCAATATAAATATTGCATAGTACCACGATTAGGCGATGATCTCTTCCTTCCAGATTTTGTATCTAATTTATTATTCGTCTGTTAACATACCATTGCACGCTGTATAGTTTAACCACCGATGACGTCACTAAACAACACAACGACGTTCTACGTATACATGAGTTGTCCCTTTGCTTAACTAATTAAGCACTTAAACAAGGAGGAATGTTTGTGAGTCGATATATAGATCCACGTATTCTTGAAGTCTATAATAGTTTGTTAGTTGTTAGCTTCACGATCCTAAAATTTACCCCCTGTGAAGGAGCCCCCGGTTCCCAGAACCGGTCTGGATGAAATTTTACGAGGAACCTAAATACTTTAAATTTTCAAGATATGATTTTTATAAACATTACGGGTGGGGATTTGATCCCGTCATCGTCGAGAGAGAAGTTTTACTAATGTATCTGATTAACATGCTGCTTCCATCTTCAGTGTATAATTTCTGTTTTGAAAATTGACAAAACATGTTCAAGGGAAACATCGCTACAGATTTATCAGATTATATGGTGTCCCTGTTTCTTCTTAGTGAATATGAATAAGGAATAGCGTAATCTGTATAAACACTGGCTACGGGCTGAACGACAGAGGGGTCAGAGTTCGAGTCCCGGTAAAGTCAAGAATTCTCTCTTCTTTACGTCGTCCAGACCTGCTCTGGGGGCCTCCCAGTCTCATGTCCAATGAGTACCGGGGGCTCTTTCACGAAGGGTAAAGTGGCAAGTGCTTGAAGTTGACTAGTCTTCTCCAACTAGTGCTGAGGTCAAGAAAATGTGGATCTACACGTCTACTTCCTCATACGCTTTCATGGCGTATTGCTTAATTAGTTAAGCACATGAAGAACTTTACGTTTTAGGTCTTAAGAGCTGCTGCTTTGAAGATCAAGGCGTTTTTGTTCCATCTCTTCCTGGGTCTTCCAACATCCTGTCGTTCACGGGGTCGATACTGAAAACCAAATTTGGGCAAGTTGTTTCTGTCCATGTTTGTTCCAGGCAGTCTAACCATTTCTGTCATTATTTAGACGACTAAAATATAAATATTCGCCACTCTACAAACCTCGTATCTCTGAAACATTTACAAATCGTTTGTCGGCTAATTGAAATACACGTCAACTGATTGAAGTGAGGTTTAGTTTCCTACGTTTGTATTCAGTATACAATTTGTGATATACGTTCTGGACACTCGTCTTCTAAAAAAAATTCATAAATATCCTAATCACCAGCTTCATCGTGTTTGCCAACACGAAATACTACAAAAAAAAAAAAGACAGAAAAGTACGCTGACATTGTAATACATGTCCAACTCATATTTTCCCACTTTTTACACATTTTCCATTTCGGTTGCCAACTGCTCTTTTCTTTTGGTGCCTCTCGAGCGTTCACTCTACGTCCATTACTGGAAGGGACTAGAATCCCTGCGGAATCGCGAGATGTCCCATGGATGACGCATGGAGTAGCGAAAATGCTGGACGATTGGACTCTGCTGTGCAGAGAGGGAGTTGACCAGGGGGTGGGGGATATATCCAGCGACCTCGTGTGTTTCCGTGCCAGCTGTCAGAGCAGGTAAAGAAGGAAAATATCGCGTACCATTTTACAGCAATTCTTCATGACTGCTGAAGTTGTAACCGCCTGCTCTCTAATACCTACTTCTGCATTCACAAAGTATATCATACAACATGGAAAAGAGATCCGGGGTAGCGCAGTCGGCATAGCGACTGGCTACGGACCGGACGGCCGAGGTGTCAGAGTTCTAGTCCCGTTAATGCTAAGACTTTTCTATTCTCCACGTCGTCCAGACCGGTTCTGGGGCCTACCCAACCTTCTGTCCAGTAGGTACCGCGACTATTTCCCCGGATGTAAAGCACCCAGGGTGTGAAGGTGCTCACTGACCTCCATCTAGTGCAGAGGTCAAAAATATGTGGATCTAGATATTCACTTCCGCATACACCTTCATAGCGTAGTGCTTAATTTGTGAATCACAGGAATAATTTTATCTTTTTACTCTGTGAAACAGATTACGTCATGACTTTTGTATGCAAATGTATGAAAGTCCTGTGTAAGTATTGTTAGGTGGAGGTACGCGTGACGAAAATTACGGGTTCTACGTCGGATGATTGTATTTATTGGCACTTAGGTTACAATCTCTCTTAATTATAATTAATACAGCGCTATCATTGATTTACACAATTTACAGTTCACCGTTGTACATACACTAGGATTCTCCGTGTTCACTAGTCACCTCCTGGCAACGGATCTCAACACAGAAATTAGCACTTCAAATCACCCACTATGTCTTCACAGGCAGACTTCTAATTCTTCTTCAACTACGAACTTTCCGCGACTGTCTCCTACCGAGAACTGAACTTGTCTTCAAAATAACTCCTCTGCACGGACAGCATGGAAAACACTACCTTCTATTGTTAAGGATGTGTGTTTACAACTTCGTTGCATAGTAATAGACGTCCTATTGTTCCGAGCGTTTGCTTCGGGGGGAACGTGTTTTAACACCCGGTTGCCTAACAATGGACATGTTTGAATATCCCACTGGGTTATGAATATCTGGAGGTTGCCGAAAATAGATCCTAGTAAATTTATAATGACGATGTAACGATCTTTGTATGTCACTAACGGGCGATGATGCACGCTCATTTCCATATAGTAGATGAAGTATACAGGGTGACATTTGAGTGTCGCGCTGTGATTAATATGAAAGTTACACTCTTATCCTGATGTTTGAAATATCATGAATATCCATTCAGCGGTTCTCCAGTTTTCTTTTCGTGTGTACGGAGGGACAAACGTGCTAACTTAACAGGCGTCCCGCAGGATTGTATATGCGCATAAGAAGTATGTGTTTCACTATCATGAGAGTGACTGAAGCAACGTAAACCTGTGCTTAATGACCGTGGCTACAAAACTAATGTTTCAAACAAGAATCTGCAGCTGTCTGCTCACGCTGGTTCCTCGCTCGCGGATTTCTTTTGCTCTGATGATGGAGGTGATACCTTCCTCCGAAACATCGGATTATATAATATCTACACAGCACCACGCCCCAGATGATGACATTCTTCAAGAATTATTCTAACACATATATTTCCTATTTAAATGCTCCCAATATTTCAAGAATCATTCAAATATGTGCACAATTATACGACACTGTCTGAGCTCTTTAGAATCGAAATGGGAATTGCCGAATTTCGCCATAGTTTCAGTGCAGGTTTTTTATTTTATTGCTAGTGGGGTGGCACTAAGTCCCTTGTACTGCGGCCACTTCTGGCCTCTTGTACCAGCCCCAGATGATAGGTGAGGGTGATTGTGGAGCAACTGGTGGAATGAAGACAGGCAGGGGAAACCGAAGTACTCGGAGAAAACCTGCCCCAACGCCACATTGTCCACCACAAACCCCACCTGACCAGACTCGGGATCGAACCCGGGCCTCCGCGGTGGGAAGCTAGCAACTAACGGCTTGAGCTATGGCGCGGCCTCAGTGCAGGGGTTACAACACGGGTATGGAAATCCTTTTTGTAAATTAAACATGCTTTTCAAGAAGGTATCATAGACTGATACACGATCGCTCCGTTTCGTTCCCTATCCAATGCATTACTCAGCAATGATCCTAGTATTTGATGTTAAGCAAAACAATAATTTGAGGTTCTTATGGCTAACATGAAGATAGAGGCGACATATTCGTCCTAAACGTCTGTTGACTTTCAACGAACTACACCGCTTTACATCTCAGAAGAGAGAATTATTTCGTAAACAATAAATAAAATATCAAAATGTTCTAATATTAAGTAAATATAAACAAAGTGCGTATAACATAGCTTAGAATGTGGCATCCCGTAATGTTATTCAATTACATTTTGGAGGAATATACTGGCTCCATCTTCAGGTTCAAAATTAAACCAGGTAAGCAGCAGGTAGTCACTCTGCTTGCTTGAATTACTCTTCGACAATCAAATGGAAACAGTTTATTTCTCCAATACTTATTTAAACTTTTATCAGAATACACGGTGTCACAATCTAGGAGACCGCACCGCAAGAAACTCATTTTTCGCAAAGACGAATTAGCCAGAATTTAGAGTCCAGCCATGGCTGGCAGGAAAGCTGAACACAAGAACAGCAACCCTGAAAAATCTGAAAGCACAACAACACTAAAGATATAAACATGTCTCATGTATCATCGTTATAAATAGAAAACAAAGCGATAAGAGAATTTACCTCAACTACAGCCTCCGGAGTCCAATGCGGTTGTTTTTATCTGTAAGATTATTTCATACTTGCTTTGTATCAGAATATGAGTTTTACAGCAATGTGTATAATTTATACACTCACGTAGTCTGTATAACGTACGGCGCAACTGAAGTTACTTGCTACGTCTTCGCTATAATTCGTCCCTAGAGAGTCGTTTGTTACCGCAGCTAAGTTCATGTTCTGTTTGCCAGTCTAATGGGAGCTCTAAGCTGCCGCTAATTGACAATTAATTCCCTTCTAAACAGGAGAATTCTTAGCGCAGGAAGCAAGCAAATGCATTTACTATATCATGTGGTAACTGTTATTGGAATTTGAGATCTAGTTAACAGCTACCAGACAGAACTGACATAGTGGTAATCACACAGGCGCACATTCTGAAAATATTCGGTTCGAATCTCCACTTCGACACTAAATATCGTGACATTTTCGTGGTTCTCCTAAGTATCTCCAGGCATATTCCGGTCTTTCTAATTCAGCATTCGTCAGTCAACCTATGTTCGACGCTATAGATCTATATTCTTAATACTGGCTGCATCGTAAATTAATAATAATAATAATAATANGGCGGCCCGGGTTCGATCCCGGGTCTGGCCAAATGGGATTTGTGGTGGACAAAGTGGCGCTGGGGCAGGTTTTCTCCTAGTACTTCGGTTTCCCCTGCCAATCTTCATTCCACCAATTGCTCTACAATCACCCTCGCCTGTCATCTGGGACTGGTGCAACAGGAGAGAATTGGCCGCAGTACAAGGGACTTAGTCCTACTCCACTAGCAATAAAAAAACATACATCCATGTTTGAAGTGTGATTCAAACACACGATCCCAGTGTTCCAGGGGGCCAAGACAATTCATACGATAGTCCGCGAGGCCTCTGTGATCGGTAACCGCAACAAATTCTGGTGGAAATGTAGGCTAATTCTTTTAATTCGTTTAGTGGGGGTGAAGTCCAACTGGGTCCACTCGGCACGGCGGCCACTGATTGGCCTATTATACCTGCCCCGGGTGATTATGATGATGGAGAATTTGGTGGAATGAAGATTGGCAGGGGAAACCGAAGTACTCGGAGAAAACCCGCCTCAGCGCCACTTTGTCCACCACAAATTCCACTTGATCAGACCCGGGATCGAACCCGAGCCACCGCTGTGGGAAGCCAGCGGCCTAGATGTAGGCTAACGCAGCGAAGGTGACTCTGAATACAGCTAAGTTACATCTGTGATTCCAAAGGAGGTCACTGAGCCAAATTACGGACGTTTCCCGCCCAACAGCAGTCTCTAATACCTCTGGTAGATGGGGGAAGCATTATAGATACCTCTCAGCTAGTAGAGCCGGTCTCGCTGGCTGGGCGGGACTGATGGTAAGCACCAGTACCGGTAGGATATAGAGACTAGTAGAAATCATAGAGGGAAGCACAATTGACCAATACAGGTCTAAGTGCATGGGGAAACCCACCCTCTCTAATAACTAACTAACTACATCTGTGATTCCAGGAGGCATCGTGGCTTACCAGATGCCCGAAGACTCAGCCCGCGAAGCCGGCCAGGACCTTAGCGATTCTTCTTACGATGGCGTACGGCGTGAAGGTGAAATGATTGGCGGCTTGGGTCGACTGGTAGATGGCGAGGTTGGTGGAGATAACTTCAAGCTGGACATCGGCTACGGAAAAGGTGAGATCAGTGCACGACCTGCTGGAAAGCGGTAGGCACATCCCAGAACTTTTAACATTTGTTCAAGGGTGAATACTTCAGAACATATAATTAATTTTATGGTTTAAATATAACCATATTCGAATCGTCATATATATGGATGTGTAGCCTTCTAATAGAGGAACAGAGTGTATGGGTGTGTAGCCTTCTGACAGAGGAACAGAGTGTATGGGTGTGTAGCCTTCTGACAGAGGAACAGAGTGTATGGGTGTGTAGCCTTCTGACAGAGGAACAGAGTGTATGGGTGTGTAGCCTTCTGACAGAGGAACAGAGTGTATGGGTGTGTAGCCTTCTGACAGAGGAACAGAGTGTATGGGTGTGTAGCCTTCTGACAGAGGAACAGAGTGTATGGGTGTGTAGCCTTCTGACAGAGGAACAGAGTGTATGGGTGTGTAGCCTTCTGACAGAGGAACAGAGTGTATGGGTGTGTAGCCTTCTGACAGAGGAACAGAGTGTATGGGTGTGTAGCCTTCTGACAGAGGAACAGAGTGTATGGGTGTGTAGCCTTCTGACAGAGGAACAGAGTGTATGGGTGTGTAGCCTTCTGACAGAGGAACAGAGTGTATGGGTGTGTAGCCTTCTGACAGAGGAACAGAGTGTATGGGTGTGTAGCCTTCTGACAGAGGAACAGAGTGTATGGGTGTGTAGCCTTCTGACAGAGGAACAGAGTGTATGGGTGTGTAGCCTTCTGACAGAGGAACAGAGTGTATGGGTGTGTAGCCTTCTGACAGAGGAACAGAGTGTATGGGTGTGTAGCCTTCTGACAGAGGAACAGAGTGTATGGGTGTGTAGCCTTCTGACAGAGGAACAGAGTGTATGGGTGTGTAGCCTTCTGACAGAGGAACAGAGTGTATGGGTGTGTAGCCTTCTGACAGAGGAACAGAGTGTATGGGTGTGTAGCCTTCTGACAGAGGAACAGAGTGTATGGGTGTGTAGCCTTCTGACAGAGGAACAGAGTGTATGGGTGTGTAGCCTTCTGACAGAGGAACAGAGTGTATGGGTGTGTAGCCTTCTGACAGAGGAACAGAGTGTATGGGTGTGTAGCCTTCTGACAGAGGAACAGAATATTAGGCTTTCATAGTGGCGGTTGTGAAGAGTTTCATCTACTGGGATGTAGTCCGTTGAAAGCCAACCGACGATTCGGTGGAATATATCGCTTCAGAAGCGAAGCCAAGAAATCAGGTGGAAGTAAGCTATGCTTGCCACCTGCTTTCACGCCGACTTTTTGCTCGACTTTCTCTTCGACCCTGAAGATGGAGACGATATGTTCCTCCGAAATGTTGGTTGACATTCAACAGACTACATGGCGTTGTATTCCAGAAGCTAGTACTCTTAATAATTTTATATTTAACTTCGACTGGGGGGGGGCATTATTGAAAGTGAAACTTCTTGTCGTGCTCGTGATCTGTTAGTGCGCTACGTTCTCACGTTTTTATAAACGTTACCTCAGTCTTAGGGGCACGCGGTAACGTACTTGGTTGAGGCACTATTTAACAAGCCGGAAGGTCGCAGGTTAGATTCCCGATGAGGTAATTGGGTTTTTCAATTGACCTAAATCTTCTGGCCGTACTATGGCCCTGGGGCCGACTCAGTATCTAACAGAAATGAGTACCAGGAATTTTTCTTGGGGTAAATGGCCGCCGGTTGTCGTGTAAGGCTGACAACCTCACCGCCATCTGTGAACCGACTTTCTAGAAAATGTGGGAGCCTTGACGTCTGACAATCCTATGGGCTTCCACGGCCTGTTACAGGGATAGCTTTACCTTTACCTCAACCTAATAAGGCATAGGTCAGGTAGTTACTTTAACGTAATTGCTTCTCTGTATTACTTTTTCTACTTCATTACTCTAAAACCTGGGTAAAACCTGTTTCACTTATTAAAAAAAATATAAGTTTTAACCAGTTTTAAAACAGTTAACAATGAATGTTACATCCACGAGAAGTTTGCGAACTTAAATGGTCTTCATCATGTAAATGAATTTAAATAATAGTTACGCTGTGTTGTTTTCTCGTCCATTGTTCTAAAATTTGGTTAGAACTCATTGCGACCGTTTCAAATATCTTATCTATATATCGTATCTATCTATCTGTGGCTCTACAGCCCTTGTGAACCTTGGCCGCTTTTTCAGTTTCTTAAGCCTATGCACAGTCGGTATGACTCCTTGGACGGTAGATCAGCCAGTCACAAGGTATTTACCTGCAAACAAGACATCATAAACACAGAATAGAAGCACACAGACATACATACATTCATGCCTCAAATTGGACTCGAACCCACGATCCCAGTGCTTGAGAGGGCGAAGACATTTCATGACTCAGACCTCGCGGCTACTGTGATCGGCTGTTTTAACTAATTAACAATTTGCTTTTATTATTTTTTTGGGAGCCTATATTTGAATCTGCGTAAGTTAAATGCGCGTTAGATGCGACTCGACTGTATTATGTTCTTCATAGGCACAACCATGGAACCTCAAATCCAACAGAATACTCTATTTGCTACTGCCTGCAAATCAGTGTTTTCCCTAAACAACACAGTTTCGGCGTGATAACTGGCCTATCTATTCGCTTAACAGGGAACCCGAATAAGAGGTGATTACATGAGCAGATACCAACGTCACCGTTGGCCGGAAAATTCATAGCCGATCGCTTTACTACGTGGCACGAGGCTGCTGAACAGCCAATAGCGGTATCTGTAATCCTCTGGAGTGAAAGGGGAGGAGGGGTGTTGCTAACGGCAGTACCGTGGGAAATGGGTGTTAGCAGTTGTGGAGTTGGGAATGGATTTTCAATCAATGCCGTTATGGTGGCGGGGTGATGGACAGCCGTGACAACGCTGTAGCATCTGATATGGGCTGTATCGCAACGCGGGTTGCATTAAAACAGGGCTCGGGGGAATAACAGAACTGTGGAAATTCGTACACTTTCACCGCTTGTCCAATAGAATCGTATCTTATGACTTAAAGACGTGTCAACGTTTAGTCATTGACACAAATATTGACTAATGAATTGATATTGAATTATTACAAATATTACAATTATTTAATATTATCATTCCTTATTCAAGTTTACTTTTCAGGCTACCCATTGAGGCGGGCAAGTTTCGATCCCGGGTCAAGTCATGTGGAATTTTGTGCAGTAGTGGCACTGGGGCAGGTTTTCTTCCGACAGGGACAAGATTTTATCTACTCTCCATAGCGTTCAGACCGGTTCTGGGGCCCACCCAATCTCGTATCCAATGGATACCGGGGGCTCTTCCCCACGGGGTAAAGCGGCCGGGCCATGAAGCTGACAATTCACCTCCATCTAGTGCAGAGATTAAAAATTGTGGAGCTATGACTCCACTCGCCCATGTCATCATAACTTAGTGCTTCATTAATTAAGCACAGACAACTTAACTTTTTTACTTATAATAATTTGGTGTTGATGTGACATGTGCTGTATCACGTAAAGGAGATAATTTACGACTGACTATTTGTGCTTATTATTCGTGGAAGATGGCGTTAAATTTCGGCCTCGACGTGTCACTAAATAACATAAGCACTTCTGAAGAAAAGGATGAAGTTAGTAGTGTACGACAGCTTATACACGTATGAGAAACAATGAAAGTTCACACTGAATTCTCACCGGATGTTAGACCAGCCTGTAATGCAAAGTTGTTTTACGTCAAAATAAATGGCATATATTTTCTGAAACACCAAGCCCTGTTAAGGAAATGCTTTTCAGAGAGACAATACAATAGACAAGAGTAATGACATACTGATCGTTTGAAATAGACCCGTGGAATTGATTATCTGTAATGTAGGAGGTCAGCAGTCTGTCTGGGTGATGGAAAACTATGGATACACATATTTTGTAGCGGGTAAGTAAGGAGGTGAAAGGGTAGGGTATTTTAGATTTGAGATTCTCCTGGCTGTAGCTACTCGTATGAAGGTACTGACGATTCGGAAGAACGTATTAACTTAATCTTTATTTTAGAAGTTTAAATAAAACAAAGAAGCTTTTTCCTCTGTTTGATTTCTTGATTTACCCTTCGACCCTGATGATGGAGGCAGTGTGCCCTACCAAAATACCGACTTTCTTAAACCGGATTATAAGGTGGCACGTGCGAGAAAAAAGTACTTTTTTCTTTGTCAGTATTCTGATATAACGCCTGATGCCGTAATGGTGGAGCCAGAGGAGAGATCAATTGTTAGGCAACGGCTTGGTAAACAAGTTTCCGCGACAAAGGATACGCAAACAACAATAGAGAAAAATAGGGAACGATGTTTTCTCAAGTCAGAGTCAAAGTCACGTTACGACTGACGGTCAGTCAGTCAGTCAGTACGTCTTGGTGTCGAGCCAAATCTGGGTCTTATGACCAGATATTTATTACTGTTTGACAGTTTCGGTCTCTCTGACGAGAGGACGGGTCTGTCTTTTGTCAGAGTCATTGTCTGCAGTAGTAAGTTATTTGTCATAATGTAAAGAATATTTACATTTTACATGTTAAACATGTTAATAAATGTATATAAAATATATACAAGGCCTCTGTCAGTCATGGCTCAGTACAGCAGACCATGCCCTATTTCTACTAGCTTCCGCTATAACGACAGTCTAGTCACTTGAGATGTTTTCTGTTCGATCCGTGCAAAGTAGTTATATAGAAGAGTTCAGTTGAGATCGGGTGTTGGTCTCTGCAAGGATGGATGAGAAGTTGGCTCCATGAGCTCAGTTGGTAGTCGGGCTGTGAAGAGAAGACTTTATGTGTGCTGTAGTACAGTGATATTTGGAGTGTGTAATTCAGTGAGACTATAAGATCCTTTGCCAGGCAACGGATAGTGGAGACAGTAATAGACTGAGGGCACTAAATGTGTGTAACAGTGAACTGTAAAACGTGGAAATAGCTACAATGTTATAGTTGTTTGTAGTACGTCCTATAAATGGTCAACAGATCCAATATCTAATCCATACCCCGTCTATAGTCACAAAAGTCTAAAATGCGGCAATTTATTTCATCACTAGGCATGTACCGAAAAATCTGGAGTAGAGTTAACTCTAGATTTGCATTCGAAAGATCCTCGGCTCGAATCTCGGCAAGGGAACCTGTTATCCTCAACGACATTTTTCGTGGTTGTCCTAATCCTCTCCATACAAATTCCGAGATAGTACCTCCATCAGGGCACAATAGCTTCCTTCCAAATCCTCTCCATTTCATTATTTATTTTTATCCTGCCAGTCGACTGTGTAGTGTCTCAATACTAACAGCGTGCTTAAGTGGCCAACTTATAAGCGACTAGGCATATACGCGAATATTGATTCTTTCGGTACTGAGATTTTTGATTACTTTAAAGAAATACCGAAAGGTTCGTTCTGAATTAAAATTATGTTAGGTTAGGCTACAGACGTAGCCTGTACGTCTGTAGCCTAACCTAACCTAATTTTGACTTAGAATAACCAAACCTATTGTCAAGAGTTTATGACTCCATGACTAATAATAACGGCTTCTGGTTTATATTATTAACACATTTTACAGTCTCTCTTATTCACAAACAATTATAGCGCTATCAATAATCTACCCACTTCACAAATCACTAGGACACCCTCCATTCTCGGTCTCTGTTGTATTCTTTGTACTCCTTTCTGTGTCGTCTTATAATTCCTCGGCAAGGACGCCATGGATAACACCGTCTTATGTTATCAAGAATGCGTGTCTATTTGTTCGTTGCGTAGCAATGGATGTCTTTGTAGTGTTGAGACCGTGATTTCGGGAATGTGTTTGCCAAGCCTTTGCCTAGGTGTGGACATATCACACTATTATGCCATGAACATATATTTTTTTTTAATTGCTAGTGGGGTGGGACAAAGTCTTTTGTACTGCGGCCACTTCTGGCCTATTGTACCAGCCCCAGATGATAGGTGAGGGTGACTGTGGAGCAATTGATGGAATGAAGATTGGCAGGGGAAACTGAAGTACTCGGAGAAAACCTGCCCCTTTGTCCACCACAAATCCCACTTGACCAGGCCCGGGATCGAACCCGGGCCGCAGCGGTGGGAAGTCGGCGACAAACCGCTTTGAGCTATGGCGCGGCCCTGTGGACATATGTATAGTATGTAGTCTGTAGCATGGACTAATGATACCTAAAGAAAGAGACATCCTAACAATAGCCCTACCAAGACTGTGACTTCTAGGCTTGAAATCAGAAGCCTCTCTTGAAATAGAAGGACCATCGGTTTTCTTCACATGAAAGGGTTGACAGAAAACCATTTTCAGATATAGCATTTCTGTTTTAGAAACTGAAGCCATTTTCAGTCACAAGCCGCTACTCAGAGCATAGCGGGATTACACATTGATCTCTCTCGGATCAGAAATTGGTGGGGGGGAGGGGGCACAACAAAATAAGCTCCATTCTGCGTCTCTCTCACGTACAGATATAGGTTAGGTTGCGCAAAGCATAAAATGTTCCCTCCAGTTCACATCTGTGGAAGTACTGTCACTCTTTCAACAGCACGCCCCACGGGACTGTATTGGTGCCCGGAAATTCCGGAGTGGTCACTTCATGACGTATTAGTACCGTAAATTATGTAACGACCGCATCCTTCCATATCTTCTGCAATTCATTATTCACCAATCTCAGCTATTGGTGATGTCACAAATAAATAAATAAATAATTATTTATAAGGATTGCATCCTGTTGTGTATATACAATGAACACATAATTTCACCGTCAACCGAACAATAATTTATTTATTTATTCATTCATACAGCACGCACTACATGTTTCGACCTCAAATGGGTCATCTTCATGTGCAAGTTTCTCACATAGTATTACCGATATGCAACGTTAATATTCCCATTTTTATAAATGGTTCATACAAGTTAGTTCCTATTGAATTAACAAACTAGAGAAAACTTAGACTAGACTTTGGTTAAAATTGACGATAAAATATAATAAAATATTAATAATAATCAGAATAAAAATCGTACATGTGATAAAGTCTTATACATAATGATAGATTAAAGCAAATTTAATAATTAGGTGATCCTAAATCCACAATTTGATATTTAAAAATGATTTAAATGATTTTTCAAATTTTTATAAGCTGCGAATAGCTTCTTGTTCGTTACTGCAGTAGACCATGCACAGGCTTCGTCAAATTTCTTCTACTTTTTGCTGCATTGGCTCGCCATGTTAGTATCGTAATGTTACCACTTTCCTAGAGAAGAGATTCCTCCTCTTTCATGCCGTTGGGAGCCATTTTGGTTAATATGTGCTGTTTATATTATTCGGTTCATTGCGCTGCGTGGTTCATACCACAATTAAGCTACTTCATTTTAGGTTGCTAGCTCTCTTAAAGTAACGCAACGTCCTCTCCGCATCAGTTATAACAATTCCAAAGAGTTCGTGGAAACGCCTGTGGAGGCGCCACATGATGGCTTGTAGATGAAGGCACACGCATGGGTATTGTGAATTTAAAAAATTTCACAATGCAAACAGTGCAACCTTCTTCTTCTCCTTTTCCTCTACAGGATTATAATTAAACTTTTTCGGTCTTTTATGTGACTCCATCATTTCCTGTCTTCCCACCTTACTTTTGTGGTTATAACTTGTTTAAGAATGCATGTTTGTTTCATTCTTCGGCGATGTTCCCAATATTTCTGGTTATTTTCTTCTGTTTTTCGGGTTCAGAAAAAATTCTCACGTCTGTTACCAACCATTATTCAGTCTATTTTATTGGAGTCCCTTTCAAAGATTGTAAATATGTCACCTGGCGTTATACCCGTCAAACATCACTGCTATTCATTCATCAGTAATCTGTCAGACGACAGGTCCACAGTCTCTCCCAAAACAGTTCATCCACTTAATGCGATCTAGAGATTTCTCCTTCAAATGAGAATATCCTCTTATGTCCCCAAGGTCATCCAGCATCTTCTTACGTCTTCTGGTTCGCGTACATGGTGTCTCTGTTTTTGGAAAGTTCCTGGCGTAACTATGCTCATGTTCAATGTCTTCCCTGTTCTGATTCGACTGTCACTGTTCAGTATCGAATTATTATCCAGATTTTAACATTACATAGATGTTGAATTGTCATGTAAAGGTAGCAATTATTTAAAAAGTTAGTTACCCCTGAATAAGGCGGTGCCATAACCCAAGCGGTTAGTCGCTGGCTTCCCACCGCAGCGGCCCGGGTTCGATCCCGGGTCTGGTCAAGTGGGTTTTGTGATGGACAAAGTGGCACTGAGGCGGGTTTTCTCGGAGTACTTCGGTTTCCCCTGCCAATCTTCATTCCACCAAATTATCCATCATCATAATCACCCGGGGCAGGCTACAACAGGCCAATCAGTGGCCGCCGTGCCGAGTGGACCCAATTGGACTCCACCCCCCACTAAACGAATTTAAAAAGAAATTACCCCTGAATAAGTTAGTGGAATTTATATATCAGTATTTCCCGCACACCTTCATTGTCATATGCTGTATATTCTTCCCAGTGGTGTGTCAAAACCGTAGAATACTGTATAGCGGCTACCCGAGGAAATGGGCTTAAAAGGCAACTTTGTTTATAATGAAGTTAGGCATAAAAAGCCTATGTGTGTATATGTGTCTGAGGGAAAGGAGTTAAAAAGAGGGGGGTGCCTTGGATTTGTGAGGGGAGGAAATATACTCGTACATTGTCTGTTGGCTTTGCGTTTCCTGCATCGCGCAGTAATATCCCGGATTGAGTAGTGCCGAAACATAAATTTCAACCCTATTTGTCTAAAACATATTGTTCATTTTTAAACTTGCTTTGCCTTTGTAATATCTAGTATCCTGCCATCGACTCTGTAAGAACATTGTTTTATTGATAAGCAACAAGTACGCATAAACCTGGCCCAACCGTTAATTTAACTGACGTAAATTATGACAGCTGTAGTCCATGAGTGCTGGAAGTTGGCTACGAAAATGTATCCTTCCGCCAGGAGAAGATGCCTAAAGGGATCCATACACGTACGAGTCTAGCTCGCGAGTCCGATTCGGCTCGGGTTCCAATGAGCCAAACTCGTCCGTATGTGGGTCGCCACGCTCATACGTGTGTGGTGAAATTAATCCGAGCCCGGCTCCTCGCCGAGCCGGACTCGCGAGCCAGACCTGTACGTGTATGGGCCGCCTAAGAAACTCGAGAAAACATGTCCCTGTATGTGACGCCTTGAAATCTATTAGAATTTTACTGATATTTCGAAAGAACATACTGACTTCTTCCTCAGGGTTGAAGAGAAAAAACAAAAGAACAAAAAAGCAGAGATATCTGCTTCATAATTAATAACTACAATTTCACCAGAGATAGTTTATACCGGTAGCTCATAAACGATTTGGCTTCTCGTTGGAAATTGCAAAAGTTTTTAATATTAGCTACATATGTGTCTTCATTATTATTATTATTATTATTATCCTGAGGTCAAGGAAATATGGATCTATACATCCACTCCCCCATACGCCTTCATGGCCTAGTGCTTAATTAGTTAAGCACATGGACAACTTTACGGTTTTTACCTGAATGCGAGATTCATTGGAGATGAAACGCTCCTTGAGTATTACTTATTTGTGTGTCTTACGGGTCGACTTCTTGACCAACACATATAAGAGGCCGCGCCATTAGTCCCTGGCTTTCTACTGCAGCGGCCTGGGGTTCGATCCCGGGTCTGCTCAAGTGGGATTGGTAGTGGAGAAGGTGGCGCTGGGACAGGTTTTCTCCGAGTACTTCGGTTTCCCCTGCCAATCTTCATTCCACCAATTGCTTCACAATCACCCTCACCTATCATCTGGGGCTAGTTCAATAGACCAAAGTGGCCGCAATACAAAGGACTTAAGTCGAACCCCACTAGCAATAAAAACACGTATACGTAATATATTGAGTCAGATATTTTGTAAATGTCTCTATATTCAACAGTTTATTCCTATACACTATAAATTTCTTTGTGCTCGTTTATTAATGCTTAATTAAACATTTCTTCTATGAGGTATATATGGAGTTACTACATTTTCTCATGGCTCAGGGGCTGGCGTATGCTTCACTGCCGTACAGGTGGTGGCGGTTATATCTTCAGTCTTATTAAGAGAAGAATCTCGCCCACACCCGCGTCCCATCTACCTTCCATGTAAATGGAGACATTTGCATTTGATCAAAATGGAAATGAGGTATTTAGAGATTTGGGGACTTGGGATGTAGCACGCTACGAATAAAATTGTAAGTATACAGAGATTTCGATCTTTCCAAACAGAGTCTAAGCTATTCCCTCTAGCTCATTTCCCCATATTTCCAATTTACGGACATCCAAATGAAACAGCTTTCGTATATATTCCGCTCGGTTTTCTCTTTCTAAACTGTCGCAAAAGTGGGGTTTCCTTATACAAGTATTTCAGAAAAAGAAATAAGAAGAAAAAAAAATGCAATTTATCCTCCACAACTTTAAGCATGTTTGTGGCTTCCTACTCTTATGATTTCAACTGGAACATGTTCTTCAAAGAAACTTTGACTTTGGACGTCACATGTTTTCAACATTCACAGTTCTTGCGATAACACGTTTATAACGCGGAACAGAAGAACCCCAAACTTCATATGAACTGTAATAGAAATATACATTTCAAATTATATTTCCTTCAACAAGGATTTTTCGTAGGACAGACCTACGCGGTAGGATCCTGAAGAGTGCAGTCAGTACAGCGACTGGCTATGGGCTGAACGGCTGAGTTGGATTTCGAATCCGTAGCGCCCAGACTTCTCTACCCTCCACATCATTCAGACTGGTTCTGGGACCCACCTAGCCTCCTATCCAACGGGTACCGGAGGTTCTGTCTCCGAGGTTAAATCAGCAGGGGCATGAAGCTGACCGCTCACCTCTTAACTGGTGTCGAGGTAAAGAAAACTTAGATCTATACATCCACTCCCCCATACGTTAATTGTACCTAAACGTACCCAATTCCTGACATATATCCCTTGTTTTTATGCTTGGGTAACAGAATTCGCAGTAACTTTGGTCGAGTTCACTGAAGTAAACAAGGATTTATGTTGCGTATGCCTTAATTTCAATGTGTGACTCCCTACCACATTGCAGCTGCAACCACTGGCCCCACTACTTTGTCACTACTTGTCACATTTCTCAATTCTCGAACCCAACCTAGAAGCCATGTATAAAATCATATCCTAGACATTATTTCGTTGTACCACTGTCTGAATTCGTCGTAAAATTATACACGTCCCCCAGTTACATTTCCACGTAGATTCCTCGGTAATAGGAAGTGTAGAAAAAATATTGTGTTTAGTGCCTGAACTATTTCGCAAATTCTCTCGTTGTTAACTCTGATATTGGTATTATAGCTGTGTAGTCTATAACCACATGCGGAAGCTAAGCTTAAAGGAAATACCCGTAACTCTTCAGCCATTTGACGTCACTAGGATTTTTTCCAAAAGGGGCACCAGGTACCTCAAAGGGGCAGCCAAAGCATTTGATTACAAAATTACGTTGAAGTTTTTCAAGATTATTTTTACCAATGACTCTAAAGTATTCAAGATTAAACAATATTTATTTTGAAACATTTTAACTTTTACTTTCAGTATCTGATATATTTCCTTCGACTTTCAATCATGATTTATTTTTCCAAAATTCGAGGAAAGGTGCCGATGTCCGGGTTCCCTCGCTTGCGGACCCTCGTAGTTCAGTTGTAAGAAAGATTATAGAATAATGAGCGAATAATGAATTTGTAATAATGTGTCTTCATCTAATTAATGTTACTGTCCCAGAATTTGCTTTGAGGAGGTGTGAAGAAGGGTCTGTGTACCGGCCGAAATTCAAATGTAAAGTCTTCTGAATAAAAGTCATGAAAGTTTTACTGCATCAGAAGAAATTCTCCGACATAAAGAAAGCTGATTTTAATTGTTTAAATTTTCTAATATCTCATATTAACTATCACCATGCATATTCCACACTCATTCGTTTCTGTTGTTCTTAAAAGAGGCCACTACAAGACAGGTGCTATCAGATACGTCTTACATTTTAATTTGGTTATTGTTCAGGCCGGACTTTACACCTGGCCACTAGTTTGTGTGCGAGGAAAATAAACAGAAGTATGAAAAGTATTAGACCGATAGTGATTGCGTCTGCATTTGGAGAAGGAGGGAGGATTGCGTATTGTAACTAAGACGCTGTTATGACCCATACATATATTGCAATACTTATCTCAGTGGAATCGGCCAAATCCTACGCGTGTTCTACTGAGAGCGGCCTTGTCTTGGAACACGAATATTACCTCCATGTTGTCAACAGTGTGCACGGGACACATGTGACACAAACTAAAATCCAAACCTTCCAGTAGCTGAGATTGAAGCACTCTTATCACCGAGACCCAACCAGTAAAACGTTCTGCCTACAGACGACGGTTTTCTACAAATATTTAAATTTCACACTAAATTAATTCTGTTGGGTGTGGACAGACGAGGTCAGTGTTAAGAACAATCAGGGATCTAATTGTTCCAGGGCGGTTCGTTGATATTTCCTCCCTGAATTCCTGGGTGCCAGCCAGACATTTTCTTTCAGATACACAAGCGGGAAATATAAAATTATTTTATCTTCTTTATCTTCCATCCTCCCATATGCAAGCTTCAGACCCTATAATTACGCAAGGTTTATGAACTGTTATTCAGTTCCACATTTAAAAGTAAGTTTTTGGAAGAGCTAATCGCGTGCTTTCCTTCGATAAGACACGGGTCGTATAGAAAATGACGTTTCCAAATTTTCATTTATTGTTACGTGTGCATTCTTTGCCGCTATACCGTGTTTACCGAGCTGTTGCCTAGCATTGATTAGGGTAGGGACAGACACAGACGGATTGGAGGGATTCATGAAGTGCCCCGTTGAGATGGGCTCAGATGCCATGATATGCTTACAAATTTTCATAAATATTGGTTTAGCCATTTAAAATCCATTAGTGGTGAATTCACATACACACAGACAGAATTGTGATCGCATAAGCCTACTTTATTTCTTTCAAAATAAAGAAAGTAGGCTAAAAATGTGAAAGTTGCTATTACGAAATGAGAGCGCATTCTTATTACGGCATACGTCTGTTTTAACCTGCAAAAACGTTTCGGATCACCCTAGCACGTTTACTCGTATTTTAGGATGTCTCTATGGGAACACCGTAGTCGGTGTAATATTTTAATAACCGTACAAATCATCAGATTTTCATTTCAACTTCAGCCTTGGAGGAAAGGATCTGTAAGTCTGTGATTGTTATAGCGCATACCGTTACGTCTACCTAAACAATTTCTTCGCCGACATTTTAGTGTCGACCAATGCTGTTTCGAGACGGACAACGCTGATCTCTGTTGTGAGGGGTTATTAAGTCGCGCCTAAGATTGCAGTAAACTGTTATATCTCTGACGATAGGACTTGGAAGTTTTGACATCGTTTATACGAAATAGGATACAAATTGTGCAGTGCTTGTAAACAATTAGATCAGTTCATATTTTCATTGAGGAGTTTCGCTCGAGTGGCATCAACAGCTGCTCAAATGCTGTTAACCAGTCTGACGTCATTTCCAGGAGTCGGTTGAGGCATTATGCTACAAGCTGGAAGGTCGCGGGTTCGATTCTCGTTGAGGTCATTGGATTTTTTAATTGACCTAGTCATTCCAGCCACACTATGGCCCTGAGGTCGACTCAGCCTCTATCAGGAAATGAATACCATGAATCTTCATGGGGCGGGCAGCACGCAAGGTGACAATCTCATTGACATCTGTAAGCCGACTGCCTAGCAAATGTGGCAGCCTCGACGTCTCATAACCCTATGGGCCTCCACGGCCTGTTCAGCAATAGTTCTATTTTCTTTGTCCCTTGTTTGCGTATACAGTATGTGTTTATATTGTTTTTCTTTTTGTTCGTGTTTATTTTATATTTGTCTTTTTGGATGTTGTGTTAGTACGTAAATTAAAAAAAAAATGTAATTGAATTGAAATATTATATGTATATTTATCCCTGTACTTAATTAAATAATTGAGCGCTATACCATGAAGGAATATTGAGGAGTGGAGTTATAGCTCCACCGTTCTTGACCTTGGCACTAGATGTAGGTGAGTGTTCAGCTTCACGGCTTTGCCGCTTTATACCCAGATATATGCCCCCCGGTACCTACTGGACAGGAGGCTGGATGAGCCTCACAGGCCACCTTGACGCTGTTGTCCCCGCCGGGATTCGAAGCCTCTTTGTAGAGCCCTTACACTAGTCGTTATACTGACTGGATAATAATAATAATTATTATTTATAATGACTCTAAATATTTTCTCTCAGGTCTGGAAAAATATGATGTTCCTGTTCCTGAAAGGAGTATTGGTAATCTTTGCAAGTTCAGTTGCTCTTTCAGTAACTTTTCTTAAGCGAAATTTGTCTTCTGCTTTTAATGAAGTTCGTAATTCGACAGTTATTTTTGAAACTTCTGTTTAAATTTAAATACAAATATATTTACCTCTGTTCCTTATGTATTTGTTTTCTGTTGTCTTCTTTAATTCGCACTGTCTCTGTAACTGAACTGATTGGCCGTGCCATAGCTCAAGCGGTTAGCCCCTGGCTTCCCACCGCGACGGCCCGGGTTCGATCCCGGTTCTGGTCAAGTGGGATTTGTGGTGGACAAAGTGGCGCTGGGGCAGGTTTTCTCCGTGTACTTCGGTTTCTCCTGCCAATCTTCATTCCACCAAATTCTACATCATAATCACCCGAGGCAAGTAGAACAGGCCAATCAGTGGCCGCCGTGCCGAGTGGACCCAGTTGGACTCCACCCCCACTAAGCGAATTAAAAAAAAAAGAAGAATTATTACTGATACTGTCAGGCTTGTGTCAGACTGTAACGTTTCTGACTTGTATACGGGATATGCCTTGTTCGAATCCCAGTGCGGGACATAAGCAATTATTATTGAGGTCCTTCATGTTTTCCTCTGTTTCTCCAGGCTAATGCTGGTATAATACTTCAAGACAGGCCACTATCGCTTTCTTTGACATCCATATTCCAATTCTTAGTTGGTTATTTAACGACGCTTTTAGTATCGAGGCTATTCAACATAGGATTTCTCAGCTCATCATTCACTACTCATCATTCTTGTCGACACCGTGTATTCTGAGCTACAGACAGCGTTTTTAAGTGGGACATATATAAACCAAACCACTCCTCTTCTTCTGGAGATAGTGTTTCTTTCCCCGTTCGCCTTAGTGAGCGGATCCACACTTGTAAGCAAGAGTTTACACTTTAAAATCTTTGCCTTCCACAGGATCCTGTACACGTTGTGCCATTACTGTGACGTATGTAGGTAGATGCGCGAGGCAATCTCCACAGCAAGACGATAATTGGGACGCCGAACGAAAATTGCCTTGTGCATTGGACGTGCTGTGGTTTGCAAGAAATTCTGTGAGGTCAACGGACTTAGCCTCGCTAGCACATATATTGCCTAGCAAATATACACTTCGCGTTAACAGCTGTAAATCTTCTACACAGATCATGGCATAAGACTGTAAATCCAATAAAACTGATGGTGTTCTTAGCTATCCAATCTTTTACACAACAAGATTAATGTAATGTCAATTGAAAATTCTATGAGAATTTACATGAACTTTCATAACTTCTTACACTTTCTATCCTTTATCATTTTTCCCCGTCTTTTTTATTTGTCCGCCCTTAATGTCATTCCTCGTCCCTTTTCTTCCTACCTCTCCTTTAAAATAATCGACTTCAGCTATAAATCGATCAATACCTACCGTTACAGGAGAATGATAATGAAAAATATCAGCCATGCTACGTATTATGACATTTGATTATTCTGCTTGAGGGTAGCGCCCTGTTTTAGAACAAGAAAATATACATACACACACTGTGTTCAAGATTATAGAACTCTACCGTAAAAACCGTTGATAGTTAACGGAAAGCTTCATAATTTGTTCTATAAGCTCTCGTGCTGCTAACTTCCCCTACTCTCTCTCTTAATCCTTTCAGATCTCCTAATCCTTCATCTATTCCTTCCTTTCCATTATTCCTTTCATATCCTCATTTAATTCCCTTGTTTGACCCGAAGGCCTGTTTTTCTGGCTGAATTCTTTCGTGTTTTTCCACTGTCCCCTCAAGAAAATGTAGCATAATAACGCCAGTTACGTTATATTATCACATGTTAGAATTACTGTAGACTGGGTTTGGGTTTGTGAACTGATTTATTGGACTCTTTGATGCACCGCGAGACTACGCTTTATATTTCACTGTTAGACACACATTAATGTACACAGTCACAGCTTCACTAACTGTTGCTTGGTAGCGGCTACCAACGACGGACGTTCCACTTCTTCTGGGTTCCTGGACTATCCTCCAGCCTCATCTACCAACTTCTTACAACGACTGAACGTCAGCAGTTCTCTAACTCACTGACTACTCTTCACCTTATAACACCTCGGCACGAACCGCACAAAAACACCGTTCTTCATTGTTGTATTTCAGTTCTTATCGTGGGAACGTGCTTGTTTGCCATTGTTCACTAACGACGTTGTATACGTGTTTGCTTGTCTCGCAGCCGTTACCCAGTAACGGAGCTGCATGCCACAATATTATGACTCGTTCCTTTTGCATTCTTTGCAGTTCTTTATTGACTAAACATCCTATGCTTTGGCTGTATATGGTCCCAGCTACTGACACTGTCGCGGAATGAACCTATCAAATGAACGACATCACTGTGTAACCAGACAAGCTGCAGATTAAAACCCGAAGACATGATGACATCCTGCCTTTCCACGGACATCGCACGCTACAGGGCGAAGCTATAGTCGAGTGTGAAGTAATGGGGATGATGGCTGGCGAGGGAAGTCGGAATTTAGACAAAAATTTCTCCAGCGCCTCTTCGTCCGCCACGAATATCAACATGTATTTATCCGGAATTGAACCCTGGGCTTCGCTGTGAGAAACAATACCTGTCCTCCTGAGCCATGCCATGACATATTTAAGTAAATCGTCAGTAAATAAATAAATCCCTTCATAGGATTCATAACAAACGGGATGTTTTAACGGTACCGTTCTATTATTTATTACTGCCACGTAGTGTTTGTGTGACTATTCACGGAATTAGGATTGGTAAATGGATTATCTACCACCTATACACACGACTCGTTAAGTATAAGTACTTACTCGTACATCGCCACTGCTAATCTCCACACTTTACAAATCACTACACCGTAAGTATTTTCCGGCCTACAATTTCTTCACCAGACGTTCCTCTTGATAGTGGAGATTCTTCAGCTTCACGTGCTCACGCCATTCCCGGCTGGTCACCGTCTCACAATTGACTCTATCAACTGACCTAACTCTAGCCTTGTCCCTTGATTACAATTTATCGGCACGGACCACACAGAAAACACTCCCTTTTCCCTGTTGCAAGCGTATCCATTGCAGCGAGAACGTATATATCGAACCTTTGCCCAGAACCAGTTCTAGTATATTAGCCCATCTCGTCGTTGCATAACAACGGTAGTACACGCTACAGTATGTTAAATTAAGTGGTATGAATAGCAACCACTGATTTTTAACGGGTCAGTGACTTTATAGAGAAGCATTTATAGTTCGGATTTAATAAACGACTACGAATTTACGTGCAAGAAATCGATATAGAAAAGCATGACAACAGTCTGCAAAATTGAATGTCCTCTTCACCTCATTAAACTAAGACACTCGTTACACAGTAAAACACTAGACATCGCGTGGCGTCTACTTGGATATAGGAGAAAGGAAAGAGGGGTGAGGAATTTATCTTTTCTGGAAATTGGAAAGTGGTGGCTGGCGCAGAAGTTCCCTCAATTCCAATCTCACCCTTGTTTTCATCAAGACGACAAATGAGGCTGTGGTAGTGGTTTGCAGCAAATTCCTCTTGTACTGGAGAACAAACTTCGGGGAATGCGACTCAATTTGGATGCGTTTATTGAGATCCACTTCCTTTACAACCCTTTTAGTACTGAACTAAAGTGGGAGTCACCTCCCACAAACCAGTCGTATTCGATGCCGAGTCACTGGTCGAAACCTGTATTCCCTCTGTTCAGTTCCAAACAAGGGCTTCAGATTATCTTAGTATAAACTGCTGTATGTGTGAACGCCGCAAAACAAATGTAGGGCACAAAGTGCGAGCGTCAAAGATGCTTCTGTGCTATAGTGATCACTTCATGATAGCGTATAAGGGAAAGAAATTGTATTTTATAGACTACGATCAGATGTATTGCAACATCATTGATTTCGAAAAAAAAAAAATCTCTGACATTTCGGAGGAACATAGTGTATACATCCATTTTCAGAGTCGCTTAAATATTGCTAATTTCTTGCACGCCTTATTCTTCCATCCTCAAAATGGAGGCGAAACGTTCCTCTAAAATATCGGTGGACTTCTACCGAAATTTACGGTGTCGTAACTCGACAGATAGTGTTTTTCATATATCCAACGTATACTTTGGGCGAGGGAGTCAGTAAATAGATCACAAATGGATATAAAACGTAAAACAAGTGATATTCTGACCTGGAAAAAAACATTTATTTCTCGACATATCCTCCACTAAAATCGATACATTTGTTCCATCACTTTAACAGAATGTCGAAACCACAGAATAGAAAAGTTTTGACCGTTGTCTTAGTTACTTCCGCACCTCGTCGAGCATCATCTGCAAATTTCGAATGTCCTTGAGGGAATTTCTTGACCCAGTTGTGAACCGCTTTACGCGACATACACTTGCCATAGTAATCAGGAAACATTTCTTTATGAATATCCTTTAAATTTAGTCCTTTAACCCCCCCAAGAATACGCACAATAGAATACTGCTCTTCGGTAGTATTCTCCTGAAACACGGTCGCCATTTTGAGTACTGAAACCAGTCTCTGAACTTGCACATGCGCGTCTGCTACCTAGACTGTCACGAAGCTGGACTGTGCTGCTATCAAGTGATATACATAGAGAACCTATTACATACATTACAGCTTTTTACTTGTATTTGTGTCATGTTTACTGACTCTTCGTCGTAGTTTATTTAACGACGCTGAATGTAGCTCACACCTTACCCATATACCGATCGGGTTAGCATAGCGGCAACGTTATTCAGGCGTACTAAAAAAAGGAATGAGTTCGAATCTCGTCTTTTCATGTTTTTTCTGAGTACCTCCAGGTAAATATATAATATGTAAGATTTGAGGCTTTCGCGGCGGTTACTATGAAGAAAGCAGTCTTCTGGGATTTGGCACCGTGTATATGTGGTGTTAACCGACGTTTCGGAGGAACGTATCGCCTCCATCTTCTACCTTGAAGATGGAGGCGATCCCAGAAGACTGCTTTCTTCAAACATATAATACTTGTAAAATCACTTCCCACTATTATATCATACTAGGACTTTACATTATGTGCATAGACTATCTACTGAGAGTGTCGTGTAATAACCAACAAGACTATTCCCTTAGCATAGACAGATAGGATGATGTTGAACAATGAATTGGAAAGGATGCGGAAGGAAGCGATCTTGGTCTGTTCCGGCGTTTGCCTGGAGGGAGTGGGAAATATTACAAAAGCTTGCAGTCAGAATACTCGGTTTCCTGGCAGAGAGAGATTCTAATCCAAGACTTGAAGAATTATTGGTCTCTCAAGAAAAACTCTTCACCGCAGTATTCGTTCTTTAATTATTTACAAATGTAACCATACGTTTGTTCGTTAGAAACGCTTTCGTTTCTTTCTGTCTGTCATTTAGCGACTCTGTCAGTATCTCTGATTACACAGGGTAGAATGGTAGAATAACAGATGACTCATGAATTGTGAAAAATAAATTTGTCAAATTTGAGGCACTATCTTGTCAATTAACTGGAAGGATTAACAAAAATCGCCCTGAGTCAGGATATTAAACTCGATTTGTATTGAATTCATGTCCTTAGTGCGCACTAACAAGATCACTTCTTGTATCTATATCTACTGCATCTTTTAACTAAGTAACCAAATCCAGAGAACAGAGTCCTACTTGAGAAGCCTCCAGTCGCTCAGCTACTCAAGAATTTCACAAAATTTTACGGAAGCAGAAGATTCAATACCGTGTTCACAACACCATTCCACTGGCCCCTATCCTGAGCCAAATTAATCCAATCCATATAACACCATTCCCTTTCTTTTTTACAAGAATTTTTCACGGCACTCGATTCAATGACAGAGATTCGAACCGGGAACCACTAGACTAATCTGAAGAAGTACTGCAAGGAGTTACTTTAAAACTGTGTGTCTATGTGTTAGATGGTGCCTTAATTTCGAACAGACCCAAACAGGATGTAGCAGATAACTTCAGCACGTGTCCTTGATAACAATTTCAGGTCCTGCTGCTCTACAAACATCGCACCACTCATGTTAGGGGATGTGTTATCACCGCCGTCTATATAATACATGACTGTTGATTCTTTCATCAGCCTAGTACCTTAGTTTCATCAAGAAGTGACGGGTGTCATGTACTGTAAAGTCTTCAGCTTTCTCATCCGGGCAACTGAACACGACGTGGAACGAGTAAACAAGAGTCTGTTACACGGTGTTTGGAATAGCCGCCTCTTATTTGCAGAGAAGGCCTGGTACTGCCACGGGAAACAAAATTAAATGTGTAAAATAAATTCTTTGGCTGTGGTATACGTATCCTGTCAGTAGATGCTGCCGTTTATTGTAGCGGATGCACACATGTAGAACCTCTACATGAAAATATACATACGTATACGTATACCAGAGTCTAAATAATGCGCTACTTGTAGTTAAGATTTCATGGTGTGTGGTTGTTGGAGATCTGTAAGCCCAGAATCATGTTTGTAGCCACGGTTGTCACAAGGATTTGTCAGAGGTTTTGCTTAAAAACTTGCGTTTTAGCTGTTAAATATTTTTGTGGACAGGCGTAGAGGTATGGGCCCCGCGTAAAAGTAATTAAAGGTGAAGCTATCCCTGTAACAGGTCCGGAGGCCCATAAGGTTGTAAGACGTCGAGGCTCCCACATTTTCTAGAAAATCGGTTCACAGATGGCGGTAAGATTATCAGTCTTATTCTTGCTACTAATAACTAGTATATTTTGTGCTTCAAATTTGATTTATTTTAAAAATCCATGAACAAAGACACCTGGCTTACCACCTTCACCACCCTCTCGCGCCTGCCGACGGCCATATTTGAAACTAGTGCATATGTGAACTGACTTAGCAAAGCTCTAGAAATGTGTCTCAAATCCACCAGTTCCTCAGTCTCTCCGGATAAATGCAGGCATAGTATTTCCAATTAGTTCACGGCCACTTCCGTCTCCAGCCTTCTCAGTTGACTGTTACCTTACCATTCGACGCAGTATATTCTGAGCTAGTGGTAACACCGTCAAATAAATCGCAAACAAAATATGTAAGATTTGCTTTCTGCCTGCTTCACGTTGTTTTTTGTTTGCCTTTCTCTTCAGCTATGAAGATGGAAGCGACATGGTCCTCCGAAACGTCGACTATATAATAGGACATAAACCCTTGTATAATTTCTTCATCTTGCACGGCATAATTTGGTACTATAATACCTATAATGGCCGGTCACGGTAGCCGAGCAGTCTAAGGCGTGTACTGTCTTCGCTCGCTTGGAAACCGGGATCGTGGGTTCGAATCCCACTCAGGGCATGGATGTTTAGTTTGTGTGTGTGCGTTTTTCTGTGTTTGTGTACAGGTAGAGCCCTTGCGACGAGCTGATCACCCTCCCAAGGGGTCCTCCTAATGTGTAAGATCTAGAAAAACCGAAGTGAACGGAGAAGTTCATGGAGGTAGGCCTAGACCCACTGGGGCTGTAGTGCCAAGAAAAAAAAATACTTACAATGAAGGAAAGGAATTGTGAGTGACTGCCGGAACCGGATAGACTGCTTCCGGTCCACAGAAGCTGTGGGGAGAATCGCCAGCCTCGGTCAGCCCTGGTCCACAGTTACTCCTTCATCCCCCATTAATTATTAGTGTGACATGTACGTACGCGGGCGTGTGCCATGAAACGTGCACAGAAATGGACACAGGACCATCCGCACTAGCTTCTGTCCATTGTGTCTTCGTCTGTAGCGGAGTTCCGTCCGCTCTTTCTTCATTACTGTCACGTGTATGGAGTGATTATGGACGGGTTTTGGATTGATGATCGCATTTATTGGACTCTTTGGTACAGCGCGTGACTGCACCTTACAATTCACTATCACACAAAGACTAGTGTTCTCAGTCTGTTATAGTCTTCATTAGCCATTGCTTGGTAGCGGCTTCCAACAGCTGACTTTCCCTTTCTTCTGGGTTCCCGAACTATTCCCGACCACAGCTACCAGCTTCTAACAACAACAGCTCGCAATGGCTGGACCTCAGCAGTTCTTTAATTCACTCACTCGCTGACTCAACAACTCTTCACTAACTGATCCTAGCTCCTAGCGTGTCCTGCCTATATAATCTCGACACGGACAGCATAGAAGACACAGCTTCCTGTTACTGCTGTGTTCTCTTCTTGCCGTGGAATTGTTGTGAACGTGTCTGTTGGGGAGCCGTTCGTAGCAACGGGTCTACATGCCACATTACTCTCCTCTTTGCTTATTTCTTTGCTTCCTATATCTATTTATCGTTTTGTTCTTTAGTTATATAACATATAACGGAAGGTTTAATTCAACGGCAGACTGAAATTACTGTATTTACGCATGTATAGGCCTCACATTTTTTTGCCAGAAATTCAAGAGGAAAACTGGGGTGCGGCTTATATTCGAAATATTCGAAATCACACTTCATTTAAAAAAATTATATTCATAATTAGTAATACAGGGTGTTCTACTCCTGAAATAATATTCCAAGAAAATTATTTTTTTCTATAATTTCTGTCTGAAAATTGTGCTGCGGCCTATACACGCAAGCGGCCTATACATGCGTAAGTACGGTATTGATACGGTAATTTTATTTGTTATAGGTTATCTTATTCCAGACAAAATCATTTCTTATTAGATTAAATGCAAATAAAACGTATGCAATTGTTTAGAGAAACAGTAAAGTTTTGAGGCTTGTCGTAACCAACAATTATGCAATTCACGCCTCTTTAGGATATAATATTGTTTATTCGGGAGTAACTCTGAACATGATATCACTAATTATGGGAAAATCAGGAATATGCCTAAACTTGTAACTGGTTATACACATAGCACTAATACAGAAATTTTTATGTCCAGGAAATAAAGTTATTGACAATATCAGCGAAGAAACTTTTAACAGTCTTGACAGACAAATTATAACATGCCGAGCACATTCTGTATATGCGTTGTGAGAAGATACATTTCCCAAGGGACTTTTAAATCATGTCCAATATATTCTTGATTATTTCCTAGAAGGCTCTACTATCTAGGTGGCTTATGGCATCAGGCATACAACACAAACGACTGTATAATTTTATGGTTGAAAACTCTTGAAATTAACAGGAAGAATACGTGGAAATTATTTACCTGAATATTTATTATAATATTCATGGATATATGAATTCATGTACCGGTATGGATATTGTAGCATGTAGACCCGTTGCTTTTTCTTTTTGATAGTGGAGTGGGACTAAGTCCCTTGTACTGCGGTCACTTCTGGCCTATTATACCAGCCCCAGATGGTAGGTGAGGGTGATTGTGGAGCAATTGGTGGAGTGAAGATTGGCAGGGGAAACCGAAGTACTCGGAGAAAACCTGCCCCAACGCCACTTTGTCCACCACAAATCCCATTTGACCAGACCCGGGTTCGAACCCGGGCCGGCGCGGTGGGAAGCCAGCGACTAACCGCTTGAGCTAGTTAGTTAGTTAGTTATTGGAGAGGGTGGGTTTCCCAATGCACTTAGGCCAGTATTGGTCTATTGTGCTTCCCTCTATGATATTCTACCAGTCTCTATACTCTACCGATACTGGTGGGTACCATCAGTCCCTACCGAGCCAGCGAGTTCGGCCTCTAGTGGCTTGGCGGTATCTATAATGCTTCCCCCATCTATCAGAGGCGTTAGAGACTACTGTTGGGCGGGAAACGTCCTTGAATTTGGCTCAGTGACCTCCTTTGGAGATATGAGGTTCTTTTACGTGCCGTAAAGCTACGACATGGGACCCACGGCTTAAAGTTCCTCCCGGAGGACTTGTTCCCTGAATTTTTCCGCCCTTAAAAATTCCACGACCTCAACCGGGTTTGAACCCGCGTACCACGAGTCATGAGGTGGGAACGTTACCTCTATACTACGGAGGCCGCTAACTAGTTAGTTAGTTATTTAGATAGCCTCTGGGGTTCAGTCCTTGAGAGCTGTTGTTATTAGAAGCTGGTAGGTGAGGCACGGAGATAGTTCGAGAAACCAAATTAAGGGGATCATCCGCAGTTGGAAATCGTTATCAGGCAACGATTAGTGAAGCCACAACAGACAGAAGATTTAGTGCAGGCTGTAGTAAACTCCTATCTATAGTATCTCGTACATGCGACAATATATTTGGTCCTGCCCAAATAAATTCTTCCTCAATCCTTTCTACTGCTCACTGCCAGACAGATGCGCAGGAAGACTGTACCAATTCTAAGGCTATAAATAAGCCGTCACTTCCTTATGTAGGGAGACATAATTTCAGAATTGATTGTGCTGTGCTGAGGAAAATATTACCATTCACGTTCGCAGACCTCAGGGGGAATCAAGCCGGTAAACTTCTGAGTGCAGGAGAGTCTGAATGTTACTATGCTCGGGTTAACGGATAGACCACGTTTCTTCAGACTAGTTTTCGCTTTAAAGAATATACGTGTATCTCATCTTGAAGGTGACCTAATATAAAAATCTTTAACTTGTTAGCATTTGAAGTTCTCACAGCGGTGGTTATGAAGAGTCCTCTCTTCTGGGATATAGCACCGTGTAATCAGTTGGAAATTAAGTGACGTTTCGGGGGAATATAATTCTTCCATGTTCACGAACAATTAGAAGACCGAGCATGCAATTTTCGAAAGTAGTAAGAAGAATGTGATCGAATGGTATAACCGTACTGATTTTTTACGCTGGGTTTCTTCTGGTTTCTTGTTTGTTCGAAGTAATAACTGACCCTGTAGGTTGATGCAGCATATATCTCAGAAACAATGATTATTTCATCATATTTTATAGCTTCAGAATTCTAATTCATGTAATTTTCACCATTCTGCTTTTCATATCTGTCTCTTAAGTCCAGGTAACCCCAACAATTTGGTCACGTTTCACTCAGTGTCTGTTCATCCATTCTTAAGGAACATTTAAAAAAATAATTCAGTCTTATTAATAAACTATAAATGGAATTATCTACTTTGTTTTAAGAATTTAAACTCAGTCCTGAAGAAACCAGTACGCATAAATTGTAAAATTTTGCACTCTCCTTCTTCCTACAAATCCAGATTTCTTGGGTTCCCTACAAGTTGGCAAGTTTACTAATGAAAACGCTGAGAACGACAAAGTTAGAAATTTGTTTTGTAACTAAGCAATGTCTTCACGTTCGTATGTAACGATACTTTACTTCGCTCATGAAGCGCCATTTGTAGTTTCCGTCGACTCTTGTATCGAGTAAGAAGACTGCAAGTTCAAGAGACTGACTCTCCTGGATCTGAATATGATAATAACCGTTTTAGCCTACTTTCCCTATTTTGAAAAAAAATAAAAGCAGGTTAATGAAGAAAGTCGTCTTCTGGGTTTTGGCGCCGTGTATTCTTCGTTTTGGCCGACGTTTCGGAGGAACGTCGGTCAAAACGAAGAATACATGGCGCCAAAACCCAGAAGACGACTTTCTTCATAGTCATCGCCGTGAAAACCTCAAAACTTACGCAGGCCAATGAGTTCACATTCCTGTCTGTGTGTTGGTGAGTCTTTATGTGTACCTTCCATATCTTTGCTAGGCAACGGCTTCATTAAGATATTCCAGCGGTAATGACTACACAAGAAGCAATAAAAAATTATCCGTGTCTTGGTAAAGGAAACTAGACGGTTTATCCCTCAATCTACATTTTTACTTAAACGTGCTCTGTTCATTGCAGGTTTCTTGACCCTGCGACTTTATTCATGTTAAAGGATACATCACACTACAAGATAAATTAAATGAAACTAACAGGATTCTCGTCCGATAAAATGACTATAGATAGGTTTAAATTGACGATCGGATTTATTACACTCTTTGACACAGCGAGTGGCTACACTTTACAATTTACTATTACATACACTATTTTTCATAGTCACGTCTTTATTAGCAGTTGCCCAGTAGTGGCTTCCAACGTCGGACCTTCCCTTTCCTCTGGGTTCCCGAACTATCCCCGGCCTCAGCTACCGGCTTCTCATATCAACAGATCACAACGACTGAGCTTCAGCACTTCTGTAAATTACGGACTAACTCAGTCCCTCAACAACAAACTAACTCAACACAGCTGACTCTCGTTAACTACTGTTTTGCTTATAACATCTCGGCACAGACCGTACAAAAAACACCGCTACTCTCTTGCAATTTAAGGGCCGTTATCTGGTAACGACAGTTGTCTAGTTTCTTTATTTTGTTGTCTTTGCGTAACAAACGGGTCTACGTGCTACAATACGTTAATTACTGACGCTGCGGTAAATCATGTCGCTAACCACATACAGTGGTTCCACCAACTATAACATGAAAATAAACCTGAATTTTATCCGTGGTTCTTCCGAATAAAAATCGAGTATTTCCGTAAGCGCAATCTTAAGGATTTGTAAATATTGTGGCATGACATCTGATAGCCGGAAGAGTTCATTGCTAGGTGACGGCTCGGTAAAATATTAATGTATATAAATCAGCAGCATTTTATTACCTGTGAGGTAGAAAACGAAATTTTATATATAGTTTAGTAGACTTCTCAAGACCTTGGGTTCAATCTGAAATCTCGACACAGGTTGTCTTATGTTTTCTGTGTGGTCGAGCAAATGCTGAGATGTTTCAATTGCTGCTGCGTGCTTCTCACACAGCCCTGCAGATTTAAATTTATAGAGAGACGGAAGGAATTGTGGGATTTGATGTTATTTCATTTAATGTTAATTTTTAGATTTAGTATCATTCCCAGATTAGAGATAATAGTGACTTTGTAAGTTAAACAATGATGGCCTCCATAAACCTCTCTTCCTTTACGGGCAGCGATAAGTTATGGCGAAATACGCATTTCATATTCGGTAAAGATGATCGCTAGTCGTCGGTGTGACAGTGAAATGCACTCTCTCACAACGTAATGAAATATTGGCACGAAGAAAACTGCAATAAATCAGTGGTAGACACTGCAATTAATAAGGCAAGAATTTGACACAGCGTCACCGTGGTTGCGAAAGTATAAGGCAGTTTCTCTGTGAAGGAAATGATATACAAAATTATATTTGCGCTTCCGAAATACATGACATATATTCCTTATAGTCCTCAAAATTGTTAAAGCTCTAAAAATAATGTATTTCGTTAAAAATATTTATGTTTCTTCAATAAATTGACACGACAACGAAGGGATGATGTGTTTCATTCAAGATTATTTATTATAGTTTATTGTATATACTAATAACAGACAATTTCGTGCATAAATTACGTGTTTGAAAAATTATAAAACATTAGTATGATAAGTGTAAACGATTAATTAAAAGGAGCAATCTTGATAATACGTACATATTACGGACATCAGTTAAATGAAGATCATTGTTTTCTTCATTTAAAATACCTTCTGATGTTCTTGAACATTCCAAATGTTCCGAATTCCAAAGCGACGTCTAAAAATAATGGCCATATTTTAGATTATTCTGAACAGAATAATCTCAAGAAGAACTTGTACTTTATTTACTTTAGGTTTAGCTAAAATATATTTTAATTATGGTGACTAGTTTCGTGGATGTGTCAGATTCATTTATGCCCTTGTACAATACAGAAATCGGTATACATCCACGGACTTTCATTATCCGCGTTTTTTCAATTGCATCTAATTTTATCAACTACGATGTTCGGTTTTGTGTATAAGCTGATGTTGTGTTTTTGTGTACATGGATAATTTCGGTGGCTTCCGCACAAAGTGATCTGTACATTTAAGGGTTGTAGAGTTGCAACTTCATCCTAAACCAGTTTTCTGCCTTCAGTTATACCATATTAGTGTGTCTTTTGGGAACTCTTTTTATATTGGCTCTGTATATCTGTTGTTACTTACTGTCTTTGTGTAATCAGTGATCGTAAAAAGATATTGACAGGTTACTGTGATTTTGTACTTTTTCCATCGTCCGGAATTCTAGGTAATAGAGGACACAACGTTTCTGAAACTGTATCTGTTTCCGACTTCATGTGAGCAAGGAAGACACCTACTCAGTTGGGCCCCTTAGAAAGAGCTAATCTCAGTCACTGGATTGAGATTAGCTCTTTCTAAGGGGTCTTCAGGTGAGAAAGGACTAAGTGTCTTCCTTTCTCACTTGAAGACGGAAACAGATCTAGTTTCAGAAACGTCGCGTCCTCTATTACCTATAGTGTCCTCTATTGCCTAGAATTCCGGACGATGGAAGAAGTCCAAAAACCTAGTGATTCTGTATGTCATCCACCATCGTCAGAACTCTGTAGAATCTGTATTGACAGGTGTTAACAGAATCCACGGCTCTCCTAACCCCCCCCCCTATTTTCCATAAATTCTTGGTCTTAAAACAGCGTTTTTTGTCAGTCTTATTGCTTTTTTTTTTAGGAATGTGAGCTCGGCTTTTGGAGAGAGATTATTATACTTATGAGTCATACGGCTGGAACTGAATTCTTATCTATTAATACAACAGTGAAATCATTAACTAGGATTGGTCGGTCGATCCAACTGACGCGTCGTTCCCTCAGACGTGAGTCGGTATAGAAACCTTGGAACCACTGGTGGTTCTGTCAACTTTCCCAGGCAGCTTGGCTTATGTGAGTATAGGATTGATAATTTTTGACGACACAGTGGCGAATCAGTCAAGTATTCAGTATGTTAAGAGCAAACAAGTGATCAACAGTTCTGTTGATTATTTAACGACGCTGTCTGTATCTACATTGATAGTGCCACATGTTAGGATTAATGAATACTGAATTGGAAAGGACCAGGAAAGACGTTTTTGTTGCCTAATCTAGAAAATTTATTAGCATTTAAATGTTGTATGGCTAGGTCTCTGGCCTATGTCCATCGGCTAATATTTCGAACAGAAAGTAACTTTTAGGCATCTAGGAAATTAAATCTGTTTTCCGATCTCTGGTGAAAAAGTAGAGAGGTACCTGATCACATGGATCCTTTAGGAAATGTTGATCCCAGTCAGAGGAAAACGTTAGTCAGAGCTGGAATATCTCAGTCTGTAGACCAGCGTGTTACGAGTAGGGGCCGGATCTTTATGCGCTAAAAATACTTAAAATATGAACTAAAACACTTAAAACATGCGCTAAGAAGCGGGAAAATATGCACCAAAAATAAAACAATAGGCACGTAAGGAACATGTCACTTTATTCAGACTTGCATATTTACATTATCATTCACTGCAGAAAGTAGCATCACAATAGGCACCTAGAAGTCTCTCAATGATTTCTGTAGACAAACTTCGTCTGTTGTCTGTCAAAATGAGTTTATAGGCTGAGAATGATATTTCTACATCAACTGACGTGATTCGACAGTATTTATACACTGGAGCCGAAGTTTCGGAACACTCATCTGGCAAAGATACCCTAATTCCACTCAAGTATTGACTAATTTACTGAATCTTTTTTAGTCCTGGGTTCGATTTCAACGCCTTTTATAACTTGCATTTAATCTTCTCTCCAATTTCGCCTGGAGCGCAATTCAGTGAACAAGTTGCTTTCTGAACGAGTTCAAGTGAGCCGTGAAGGAGTGCACCACAAGATTCTAAGCTCTCAGTGGCTTTTGAAACTGTAGAAAAATGTACATGGATAAAATTCACATCTTGATAAACAGTATCACTTCCAAACATCACTTTTGCCTCACGGACACATGCATTCTCATCTTCAAGTTTTGTAACCACTTCTTTTACTTGATTGAAATTTTCCTGATAAAATGAAACTGCGGATATTCATGTTCCCCACCTACTTAGAAGACGTTCAGGTGGCAGAGGAACCTGAGTAGACAACCTTTGTAGAACTGGACACGAGCTGGTGCCTTCAGAAACAGTTTTTTTTTTCCACTTGCAGTTAAATCGTTAACAGCTGGAAACTGTGCGCGTATTTTTCCTGCAATAAGGTGTAATCCGTGCGCTAAACAGGTTACGTGTATAAGATTTGGATAAAATACTTGTAAGGCCTTTGCTGCTTTCAACATATAGGAAGCTCCATCTGTGAGTAATACAAACACCTTAGAACAATTATTCTCAATTTCAGATGGCCATAGTAGTCGCAGAGAATCATTTACAAATCATGCTTTTGTGCTATGGTTGGTTTTCTGTAGTACTTTGCAAGCAAGAAAATGAGAGTTGCCGGGTTTGTCTGGATGTAGCTTACCAATTACAAAATTTGCTATGTATCGGCCACATAAATCGGTTGTCTCATCCACCGATATCCAGACACAGTTCCCTCTGATGTCAGAACGGATTGACTCCAGAGTAGATTCATACAGCAAAGGTAGATAATATTTTCTAAGAGTTGATTCATCTGGGACTTTTTTAATTACACAGTATTTCTCCAGAAATGATCGCAGAACTGGATTGCTTAATTTATTCCGTGGTATGTTGCTGCATACTAAAGCCTTACAAAGATCGGCTAAAATGGATTAAGAGAGGATTTGGGTTTGACCTGTGTAAGAAGTAGCTGTTGTGGTGTGCTGTTCTTCTTCCCCTTCTTTGCCGCAATATGTGCAGTCGTTCTTGAGTGTTCTTCAAGTTGGGATTTCCTTTCACATTTTACTTCCTTTGCGCAAACTTGACAGTACACGACGACACCGTCTGTTGAATAGTCACTATTACCCGACACCCACCGATTTTTTAAATGTCTACTACTGCACTTTTCTTTAGGCATTTTCAATACACGAACACTTTTTTGATGCAGACTATTAAAGTAAAGAGTAACACATTAACTGAAGAGACTTCTCTCGAGACCAACCCTCTGATGCTACTGTCTGCTGTGGTGGTCAAAGCAATGAAGGAAAATCCCACCCCCTCCCTTTCGAAATAGCCAAGCTACCTGCTTGTAAGTGGTAAAAGTGCCGTTACTCAGAGAGTTGAGAATAGCAACTGGCAAGGGATGCCCAAAACACAGGCAAAACCGATTCTGTTGGAGAACATTGAAATTATCCTTAATTCCAAAAATATATGCAGAAATATGCTCTTACGTTTAGAATTACCAATAACGACCAAAAACCCTAAAAATATGCATTTGTATATGCGCATATGCATTTTCGAAAAATCCGGGCCCTATTAATTAGTTACGCACTGAGACAACTTTACCTTACTGATTCAAAGCCTCTTGAAGGTGGTCAAGCAGGCCGAACTACATAAGAAGATGTAGCATTCTACTGTCACACAGGAAGCAACTTGGAAATTTAATCGGAAGAATTCTTAAGGGTTCATAGTAACTTTCTCTCTGACAGAATTGTAAGACTTTCACAGGACTTTGTGTATGTACACTATTAAGCCCTGCGATATGTGTAGTAGTTTAATATTTTTATATTTATACACACGCTTGGTGATTTAATAAAATGCCCTCAGTTTTCATTTCATTTTCTGTTTCAAATGTACTTTCGATTTCATTGAGATATGATGTATTTTACATCGGTAGATCAAATGGCCTTTTGTGCTATAGCGTTCGGTTCTTCAGAGTAAGTCATGCGTAGTTTAATTTGTGTATTTTGATTCAAACAGATTGACTATGTGTGACAAAATAATGCAGCTTTATGTTTCGAATTCAATAATCTCTCATATTCATTAGCTGTGTTTGTATCTATTTGTTTCCAGGCAGAAGGAAGTCAGTGCAATAGAAAGAAATGAACGTTTTTAATTGTGCAAGGAACTCAGCCCATAAAATCCTACCCTTTATGGGTCTAGTTCAAGTTATAAAATGCTATTTGTTTATACATTAACTTCTGAATTTTCTTTGAGATTTCAACCGGAAGTCTCATCATTTTTAGTACAATTTGTTGCATAAGCTTTTTATTATCAATTTATCCCTCTTTCTCACTTATTCCTTTCCAGTGTTACATGATGCCGAATGAAATCTCGTGGCCGAAATTTAAGAAAATTTCCCACGAAAAATACTCACAAATAATTAAAGTAAAAGTCTGCTTTATATAACATACTAAAATGTATGCTTTTATATCCACATTAACATTTGTATTTTTTCATTGTGCATAGTGTGTCCTTTATTATTTGTATTTTTGTGTCCTGTGTTTTGAGTGTGGTGTGTTATTTGTGTGTTGTATGTATTACCACTCCCATCGGGTAAAAACCCATTTTTAATTTAAATAATAATAATAATATAAATAACATTGTATCAGTTTTCACAGAACATATATAGTACAGTGAAACAAAAGACTGTTCTCTTTTTCGTGATATATTATATAAATTACGTATGTGCAGTATGTCATTGCTGAACAATTATTTGCTATGGTCCTCTAAAATTATTTAATTACAGCAATACACCTCACGCTTACAAAGCTTCTTATACATGTATAGTGTTCTCTGTTCTGTATTGTATCATTCTGTTGCATTATACGTATTTCATTTAATATTGTGTTTCTTTGTCCTTGTCTAGAATCGATTTGGTAGCTTTCTAGTATTGTATAAATTTATTTAATTATGCATAATGTGACTAGTACTAAATGTTTCCTTTTGCATACCGATATCATCAGGCACGTCTGTGTCATAAGTGTGATGTTGTACTGTATATATTTGTCAAGCTAAGATTTGTAGCTGAGTTTATGGTTAAAACTGGATTAAAATTGCAGTCATCCACAATTAAACACCAAACACGATAAGAGCAATATAAATACAAAATCAGCATATTTACCAATGAAACAAGCATAATGAACACATGCAAAATCAATGTCAATTCTTTGCATGGGTTATTGCACCATGTCGTTATGGGCGATGTTACGGGAAGAATAGAGACTGAAGGTACGATCTAAAACTTTGTGGCTATGGTATATTAATAAAATTAATAATAAAGCACACAACATTTCGCAGACTGAATTCTGCATCCTTCTTCAGCCGAAACCTACTCAGTTGCGCCCAAACGAAGAGCTAGTCCCCACCTCCGGACCAATAGCTTTATGGATTGGGCCCAAATTAATAGGTTTCGCCTAAAGACGGAGCCAGAATCCAATCCAGTCTCCGAAACGTTGTGTGTTTTTAATAAAAAGAACGGGACGATGAATAGTGTCCATAAACATAACAGTTGTATAGACTTGTTTGGGAACAGGCCTCTGAGGAGAATATTTGCACCTAACAGGGATAAAATGACAGGAGACGGGAGAAAATTGCGTAATAAGGAGGGTCATACTTGTGCTATGAGCCAAATATTACAGTAACGAACAAGTCAACGAGGATGAGATGATCAGGCTATATAACACATATGGTAAAGGAGCGCATATAGGATTTTGATAGCAAACATGACAAAAACAAAAAAACAAACTCCGACCGAGAGACCGCCACTTGTCGGCGAAGTTAGTGCCAACTCCTGCGGATAGAGGGTGTCGCGTGGTCAGCGCAACGAATCCCCACGGCAGTTAATTTCGGTTTTCTAGACCGGAGCCGCTATTTCCTTGAAGAAGCTCCTCAATTATCGTGACGAGACTGAGTGAACCACGTTTCAGACCCACTACTTCCCAGAAAATCTGGTAGCGCCGGGAATCGAACCCGAGACCTCTGAATCTATAGCCAAGAACTCTGACCATTAGACCACAGAGGCAGTCTGACAACAAACAAGAAGGAAAGAAAAACAAGGAAAACCTAGACGTAGATGGAATGATAATATTTTGATGGGTTTTAATGGAATACTGTGTATGAAGATTGGATTCACCTGGCTGAAGATAGGGACCAGTGATGGGCTCTTGTGAACATGGTAATGTACTTTTATTTTCTGTTAAATGCTGGAGAATTACTTGAGTGACTGGGCAACATGTGGATTCTCAAAAGGAACTCAGTTCCATGAAGTTAGAGTTCTGGGGGCGAAATACACTGACATCATCGGTCTCCTCTTCCAACCTTCGAGTACAAAGACACATGACCTTAAAATGAAACAACGCTAGGCCACACCGATTGGGTTACTGCTTTGTTCTTATGTATTCTACTAATGAAGGTTACCCTTCTCCTCCAGATGTCGATGGGCTTGTCAATACGTCATTTTCTGCAGCTTCCGGTTGGTGGACACGTGACCTGAAACGTTAATTCTGCGTAGAAGGAAGGTTTGAGTTTCATGCGTTAATATTTGACGTCTTGATTGCAGGTAACGGCTGGGTGGCGTGGAGAAACGACTCCTTCCCAAACCACTATGTGCAGATGATCTTCGAGTTCGATCAAGTTCGGAATTTCAGTGCCCTTCATATATTCACCAACAACTTCTTCACCAAGAATGTGCAGGTAAGGTATCAAGATAGACCGTAACACTATCAGAACAAAATATAACAAACACTGGTTGGATTAACAGAAGTTCCCTAAAATCTTGTGAGGTCTGAGGTTTTTAAGACGATGAATATTTAAATTAAGCTGTTTTATGATGTAAAATCATATAGCTAAGTAGATATATGCCGACGTTTTGGAGGAACCTTATGTCCCATCTTATATCTGGAATATGGAAATAATAGGTTCTTCCTAAACGTCCTTCCCTATTCAAACTACATGGCGTTACATTCCAGAAGACCTAAATCATATTTTCACCCCAAACCCCTTTCTTCAAAATTCGGGTTTCTTTTTAGATCGAAGCTTGATAACGAATTTAATTTCAAATTTTGATATTGATTTGCTTGAGATCTTAATGGGTATATGTATCGGGTTGCTGTTTCATTTAGTTCCTTAAGGCATAAGGGTTGTATGTCCGTTATTAAACAAAGTAAATTCTCAGTATAAATTTGAAAGAAAAATCCATTTTTTTTTATTCTTAGATTCAACTTTTAGTGTTCTGCGTCCGTGTTTTCTCTATTCCACACAGTGTGGAGATACAACACTTAAGAAGTAAGGTGACGATATTTCTGAGCACAATATGATATTATTGTATTTAACATGTTTTCTGAAATTCACGAAGTTTGTTTATCTGAGCTTGCTACCTGTTTCTGTTGGTTTCTTCCTTTGCTTACTCTTCGATTCTGAAGATGGAGATACACGTACATTGTGTTCCTCCTTCGGCCTCTTTCCGAAATTCACGGCGTTAAAATATAAAACACCATATTCTTTATAGTATGACATGACGCCTGAAGACCGGAGTAGTGGAGCCACAGTAGACGTTCATTGTTAAGCAACGACTCGGTAAACACATTCCCATGACAACGAATACATAAGCAACAACGGAAGTATCGTTGGGCTCTAATGATGGAAACGGTGTTTTCTGTTGGGTGCGCCCCTAGGTTATATAACGAGAACCCCAGGCCATTTGAAACCTGATTGAGAGAATAACTTGGGACGGCAGTAGAAGATGATTGAGAAGAGACTGAAACTGAAGGTTTGTTGAGTTGTAAGAGTGCGACTGTATAATTACCTTGTTGAAATCCGTTGCCAGGATACGAACTAGTGAAGGGTGAGAACCCTAGTTTTAGTGTAAAGCTGAACTGTGAAGTGTGTAGATAGTGATAGCGCTGTATTAGCTGTATTTACGAGTTGGGTGTATAAGTGCAATAAATCCAATTATTCAATCCAAACCCCGTCGAATAGTCACCCATACACGTGATACTATTTACCCCAGTGAGAACCTCAAATCTGATCTCCTTATTTCAGTAATATAAGTACGTAAAGAATTCCCTCATTCATGGAGCTGAACCCTTCTTGAGAAGCCGCCAGTTGTGCAACTACTCAAGAACTTACCAGAATTTTATGGAAACCGAAGGTTCATTACCGTGTTAACAAGACCCCTTCACTGGTCCCTATCCTGAGCCAGATCTATCCAATCCATACCATCCCATCCTATATCTCTATGATCTATTTTATATTGTCCACCCACCTACTTCTTGATCTTCCCAGTGGTTTCTTTCCTTCTGGTTTTCCGACCAATATCCTATATGCATTCCTCCTCTTCCCCATTCGTTCTAAATGTCCTGCCCATCTCAAATTCCTTGACTTGATCATTATAATTTTACTTGAAGAAGAGTATAAGTTATGAAGCTCCTCATTATGCAGTTTTCTCCAACCTCCTGTCACTTCATCTCTCTTCGATCCAAATATTCTCCTTAACATCCTCTTCTCAAACACCCTCAGTCTATGTTCCTCTATTAATGCCAGAGACCAAGTTTCACACCCATATTCATTTCCATTTTCTTTCATTTAGGTAGTTTATCCAAGGAATCCGTCCATGTCCGAGGTTTCTTGTGGTCGTAACAAGCGTATTTTTACGGTTAGGAGTTGTTAACCACACGCCCAACCCCCAAGCTGGAATGCCACCTCTTGTCGGCTCTCCGCGACTGCTTATTCAATATATTCGCAGTTAACCTCCATACCTGGAGGGCGCCTCCTCCACCCACAACCTGAGGAGACATCATGCCGTGGTGACAAGGGACCCACCTAATATGGACGTAAAATACTGAGAAATTATAAAATTATTTTAAGCTGTAATTAAACACATTGTGGCAAATAAGATGGGACCCATGTTCAGTAGCAAAGATTCCACAGTAGTTTCTTCTTCTTCATGTAAATAAAGCTTTAATTTTCCATATACAAGTATGATAGGGATCGGGAACAATTGCAGTCAATTCACTAACTTAGAATGGAAAACGCTACTGATGTATCAAGGTAGTGTATTGTACAATAATATTGTATTTGATCCGGGTTTTACTTTAGAAACTTACAAAAATTCGGACATAGCTGTTTGGACACGCCTGCAGTAAAGTACGAAACACATATGAATACAATTTAAGCGTAGATTGTTATACAAAATCGAGGAATCATAGTTCTAAATTCATGTCTCAACTAATGGCCCTTTTATGTTGATGCCATTAAAAGTACTTGCACTGTGATCATCTGGATTATGAAGTAATTCCGTGGCTGAACGTGAGAATGGCACTAGTCTTTCTTCATTCATATCACATTATCACAAACTAACCCTTTGAGACAGAATATACTTCTGCCTGTGTTGTTACGCAGTAAGATTGGTATTATTTACTTACTTACTCATAGAGTTGAGCCCTTCTTAAGGGGCCGCCATTTCTTCAGCTACTCTAGAATTGCCCAGCATTTAATGGAACCTGAAGGTTCATTACAGTGTTCACAAGAGCCCTACACTGGTCCCTATCCTGAGCCAGATCAATCCAATCTATACCTTCCCATCCTAGCTCTCTAACATATATTTTAATATTGTCCACCCACCTATACCTTGGTCTTCCAAGTGGTCTCTTTCCTTCTGGATTTCCTACAGTGAGACTGGTACGGAGACTTAATTTGTAAGACCTACCAAAACTGAATTTCCACGTGTCTAAATTTAACGAGAAATGGTAGATACCAAATGAATACAACATAAAACATTTAACTCAGAGCTTGTCCATTTCATATACTGACTAGCTTCATAAAACTGATCCTTCTTGGGACACTAGTAGCTACTGCGCTACCGAAGAAATTCTCTGCATTTTATGACATTCGAAAATTCATTACCGTGTCCAAAAGAGCCCACTGTCGGAGCCCATCCCTTGCCAGATGGATCAAATTGATATCTTCGTACCTTATTTCTTTAAGATTAATTTAATAGCATTCTCTCAGTTACACCTCTGTCTTCACGTGGTTCACTTCTCGGGATTCCTTATCAAAATTTTGTATTAGTTTTTTAGCTATTTTCTGTGCTGCAGAACCTGACCATCTTACCATCCTTGATTTGATCATTTAATACTACTGGTGTAAGACCCGTTAAGAATTCAACGGGATTTTCATTATGATTTCTCCCGTATCCCTTCACAGTCGTAGAAATCATGGAGTAATATGCCAATTTCGACGTTTATCACAGTCTCCCACGAATAACATAAACAAATAGCCAATAGTAAACCTTCTTCTTCGTATAGTAGGCGACATTTCACATATCAGCATCAAAATATTATCAGTTCACACAATGTTATTGCGACACACACAAACAAAGGACTTCTTCACGACCCACTACGTAACTTACATTCATGTAATGTATTAACTTTCGACATAAAATATTTCCTGCGGTAAATCAGAATTTCTTGATATGAGAGCTTTTATGTAGCCGTTAAATTACTCTGTATATACACATGGAAATGTTCTGCAGAGGCGTACAAACTATAAAGTTACTTATTATGAATCTGTCTCACTCTTCCCCTTCCTTCTATCTTTTCTTCGGTCTGATCTCAAATCAATTTCGCATTTAGAAGCGCAATTATGGACGTGGCACACCTTGGTTTCGAGGTAAAGCGCTGGATATTATACTAAGGGTATGCAGTTAAGTCCTATTTTTTCTCCTATTGCCCACAGTATATCTCTCTTCAAACGGAAGTATAATGTTTCTATGGCAACGGAATTCCCTACATTCTGCAATGGCAAGACCATATTTTTACGTAACCTAAAATAAAACAAAAAAGGAAAAAGCGTCGCGTGTGACGGGCTCCATAGAGCGAGAGTGCATTCACCGAGAATAATGGGAAATTACGAGGCATGCCGTTTATAAATCACAATTTTAACAGAAAAAAATATATATGTAAGAGTCATGATATAAGGTTGAACCTGTTACATGCGTTACAGTTACATGATCAGTTAAGCTTTCAAGAAATACTGCAAACGTTTTTCTTTCAATTTAGTTTCCAAATGCCACATTTTTGTTAAAAAATACATTTGATATAACTCCATACCGTAGAATTGTTCATGAAAGAAATAAACTGCTCCTTATTTCTCAAATATGTTTTTCGTATCATTTCCTTCCACGTCCTTTCCTATATACGTAACTTTAATTTTTGCCATGAAATTCTTCTCTCTATTGGCTATGGGTGGGCACGCGGTAGCGGAGTTGTTTGAGACGCTGCATTACAAGCCGGAAGGTCACGGTTTCGATTCACGATGAGGTCAACGGATTCTTTTTCAATTGACCTAATCCTTCCAGCCGCACTATAGCCATGGGATCGACTCAGCCTCTAACAGAAATGATTACCAGGAATCCGTTCATATCTCAGCCCTTACACCGACCATTTTCTCTAAGATTTTCTTCAAGGATATTCTCAGACCATCGAGGCAAATCCCGAGATGGTACCTCGTATTTCGTCCATGCTGTCAGGTACCCTGACAGAACTTCCACTTTCTTCCTATTTGCCATTAATGATTATTTCCAGTGACTGTTCTGGTAAATTGCTGTTGGTCCTCATCAGCACAATCATTCTTGTTTCCGAGCTCCTCAGGATTTATGACCATATTTCACTCTCACATGATTTTGGGATTCGTGCAACTCCGCTTAACAATTTCATTTGACAGCCAAGGCGTATAATACTTACAGTCATCGTTAAACAATCTGAGAATTAGTCATAAGAGTGAAATGTGACGCTGTGTGTTAACAGGTGTTTGCAAAGGCCAAAGTGATGTTCAGTGTGGGCGGAAGGTTCTACAACGGAAGGCCACTAGTCTATACATACATGCCCGATACCGTATTGGAGAATGCCAGGAATGTGTCCATCAACTTACACGGACGCTTTGGTCGTTTCGTGAAGGTCCAACTGTATTTCTCTGCCCGCTGGATCATGATCAGCGAAGTTGTCTTCGAGTCAGGTAAGATTACCGATCAGTACATTTAATCTTTCATGTTTCCAGACGTTTAATCTGTAGTGAAAACAATCATGAACATGTAGGATTTGAGCTTTTCACACGTGTGGTTATGAAGAGTACAATCGTCTTGGATATGACGCCGTGTAGCCTGGTGAAATTCAACCGACGTCTCGGAAGAACATGTAGCCAGGCCGCGCCATAGGTCAAGCGGTTAGTCGTTGGCTTCCCACCGCGGCTGCCCGGATTCGATCCCGGGTCGTGTTAAGTGGGATTTGTGGTGGACAAAGTGGTGCTGGGGCGGGTTTTCTCCGAGTGCTTTGGTTTCCCCTGCCAATCTTCATTCCACCAAATTCTCCATCATCATAATCACCCGTGGCAGGTACAATAGGCCAATCAGTGGCCGCCGTGCCGAGTGGACCCAGTTGGACTCCACCCCCCACTAAGCGAAACATGTCGCCAAGTAAAGATCTGCTTCCCACTTGCTCAGCTCATTCTTCAACCCTCAAAATGGAGGCCATATATACCTCCAAAACGTCGGTTGACTTGCAACGAAATACAAGGCGTTATATTCCAGAAGATAGAGTTCTTCTATTCATGAATATGTCCATTCATAATTAAAACTTCAGCAAGTATTTTTGTGAGCGCAAACTCAGACTTAAGAGTCAGACGTTCTTCCTGTCGAGTCTGTCCACACTGTGTAGAAAGCACACTCTACATTTGATGCTGGAGGTTACAGTAATATCTCTAAACGAGTTTTGTAAGACATTCTACAAGATGAGGAAAATCTTGGTCGGACCGAAACTCATATAATATAATATAATATAATATAAAGTAATATTCTGAAAGGTTATATCCAGGAATATAACAAACCTTCCACTGATGAAGAGAATTTGTTACACGGACGGCGGTAGTTTTATGATTATCACGAAACGTCCCTTTAAATAACTTTACGGCAGTTTTCTGATGTAATTCAGTACATCACAGAAACCCACCCAACATAGTATTACTTTCATTCCAATTTTTATGCACATTAATTTCAAGATTGTGACGAGACTAGAGACATCTAGATTTAATTTTTTCTCCAATATCTTAATCCGTAAGAATTTGTTGTCTAGAGACAATGGTAGGATCTCAAATAACTACCCAATTATGACGTTGAATTTAATAAAAAGCGGTTATGAGAAAAGTACACAAAAAAGTCATAACCCAGCTAAGTCCATGGAGATGAGTCCCTGAAAAACCGAGTCACTCAGCTGGTATACAAATCTAAGTCCGTTTAAGGACCCCACATATATTACCATGTGCTTCCCCTCTTGAGATGAATCCAGTGCACATCCTGTCATCTATTTACGAAGATAATTTTAATATTATCTTCTCTTCTATGCTGGGATTATGGCCTTGGATCTGTGTAACATTCTATAATGTGGTTGTATTTTATGGTGATTTGTTAGTCCCCCATTCAAACTCCATCAGAAGGACCACCCCTTGTCATATTTCCGCTACTGTTCATTCAATTTATTCATGCATACCTACATAATATATTGCAAATTAATTATTAAAATTCCTACAGATGTAAATGTAACCCTTTATAGCCCAGTGGTTACCATATTTATCACTTGTCTTAGCGTATCAAAACTCTACATTCTGCCCACAGAGTGTGTTTGTGTGTTCCATATGTTTCTCACAATAAACAGGGAATGTTTCTCTAAACAGCATTAACCGATTGGTATTTGTAGTGGAGACGAATTTTGTTTCCTGTTAAGCATGAAATGATTTCTTATATATTATTTAGAAGAACACACTTGACAATGGCCAAGCGTATTCATAAGAGACAAAACCATTCACTCATCAGAGAGGATGTTACATAAGGACTATGACCGCAGGAGTTCAGCTGAAAAAATCTCTTGTCGTGAACCTAAAGTGGCTTAGCACCAAGACGAACTGATTGGCGGTAAACCGCCAGGAGTAACTCTAATTCTGACTCAGTTTTTAAAGTGTTAAGTATTAAAATTCAAGTACTGTGTCACTTCATAGATTGTCTGTAATATGCTCTAGATAAAATGTGAATGGACTTAGTGTAATGTGAAATAAATAGTGTCCCTATGAGCCCATAGAGTAGACAGCTGAAATGAAATGCGGGACTAGCAGACGGCCCACAAAGAGCACAACACAATTATGAAGTCAACAAGTATGGAGTCATGACTAATTCAATTAGTTACGAAAGATACCCATGTTAATCCACGTATCATGGCCTCCAGTTCATACCCATCCGCCAACCAGTCACATTCTTGGTATGCCATACCAGGGCTGTCCAAATTGAAACCACCGAGGGTTCACGTTGTCCATTAGGCACCTACTCACAAGCTGAGTTTAAAATGTATTTTCTTTTGATAATTAGATGCCAAAATCTGCCTTGCAGTGGTTAGGACTGTGACGCGCAATCACATGAAAGTATAGGACTTAAGGTTTTCACACCTGTGGTTATGAACAGTTCTGTCTTCTGGGAAATAACACTATATTAGTCAACTGGCATTTCGGTTGAACACGTCGCCTCCACCTTCAAGAAAAATACACCAAACAAAATAAAAAACAGCGTAAGCAGATAGCGAGCAGAGCTTCACACTGGAATATTGCTTGGCTTATTCTTCGACCCTGAAGATGGAGGTGATATGTTCCTTCGAAATGATAGTTGACTATCAACAGATTACGCGGCGTTCTATTTAAGGGACAGAATTCTTCTCATGAAAAAGATTTGGGCAAATAGCTTTACAATACATTTATTTAAACTAAATATTGCAAAGTCGATAGTGCTAAAACCTTGTGATAAATTTTACTGAATCACATTGATATTACACAAACACACACATGGAACCGTTGTAATTCTACATGTTCCAACGTAAATTATCTATTGGGTGATATGTGAAATAAATTGAAAAGATATATGAAATATTTTCTAAGCATGTTTCGCGATATTTTTCAAAAGATATAACATTTTTTATAAAGAAGAGTAAAATATTTAGAGAATTGGAAGAATATTCCCACAGGTTGCACAAAGCCCACTGGGGTGGACAAATGCAGCCTGATTGGCATTACGAAACGTAAGTTCAGACAGTAGCTACAATAAGATAGCATACTAGGTTCAGTATCTGGACTGCATGAAGGGCGGTAGTTCTATCCTGAGAGTAAAAAGTTAAGTATTTGAACACGAAGGTCCATTATTATGTTTTCAAGGGGAATCACTGCAGGGAGAACATTGCCCACGGCTGTAAACAGTAATTTCAAAAGTTCTATTACTTTAACAACAATAGACCCAGCATCATTTTTAGTTGGGCCGCGCCATAGCTCAAGCGGTTAGTCGCTGGCTTCCCACAGCGGCGGCCCGGGTTCGATCCCTGGGTCTGATCAAGTGGGATTTGTGGTGGACAAAGTGGCGCTGGGGCAGGTTTTCTCCGAGTACTTCGGTTTCCCCTGCCAATCTTCATTCCACCAATTGCTCCACAATCACCCTCACCTATCATCTGGGGCTGATACAATAGGCCAGAAGTGGCCGCAGTACAAGGGACTTAGTCCCACCCCACTAGCAGTAAAAGAATCATTTCTAGTTTAATTAAGGAAAGAGAGAGTCTTACGAAATTTACCATGTCATGTGTGCGTCTGTCTGTATTTTTGGGATCCCTTTGAACCATTTTGCCGATTTGCCGGAAACTTGGTATGATTGTTATGAAATTTGATGTTACACCGTCACACGTTTCTCTTTTTAATTTTCTACAGTCAACATCAATCTGATCTACATATTTATTAGATGTACATCATATATGAGAAATCATTTTATTTAACAACTAAAACCATGATGACAGTGCGAATCTTTGAGGTAATTTCCCACAAATTTAGCATATTCTAAATCCGTAATTTAATAATAAGATAAAGGAAATGTATAGTTATCCCCGTACCTGATTAATTAAACACTACTTCCTGCTGACGTATGGTTGAGTGGAGGCTTAGCTTCACACATTATTAACTTCGACACTCGATGGAGATGAGTGGTCAACTTTACTTTTTACTTTATTTAATCCGTTTCTCTTATAATTTACGGTGTCGAGGTTCTTTTTCTTTCATTTCGATCATTTTACAGACGGAAGGACTCCTTGGATAAGTGATCAGCTCGTCGCAAGGCCTCTTCCTAAACATAGGACAATACAAACACATAATAAACACACATACCAAGCATCCATGCCTTGTGTGGTATTCGAACCCATGATCCCGGCTTCCGAGGGAGCGAAGACAGTACATGCGTTAGACCGCTCGGCTACCGTGACCGGCGATCAACTTTACACCTCTGCCATTTTACTCCCGAGTAAGGAGCCGAATGCCAGTAATTATACAGAAGGTTGGGTGGATTCTACAGCCGGTCTGAATGTTATACAGAGGAGAAAAATCTCTTACTCCTATTGTGAATCGAATCAACTTCCTCAGTTTTTAAGACCATTGTCTAGTCGCTTTACCGACTGAGCTATCCTTACATAATTACGTTCCTTATAAAAGTGAAACATAATCACGACAATATCGATAATAGATCTATATGATTAGATATCAGCATAATATACTGTTATTCTCACATATTAGCGTGACTATAGACGGGGTATATTTGTTACACAATTTATTGATCGCTTATACACACGACTCGGAAATAAAAGCAATTACAGCGCCACCGCTAGTATCCACAATCAAGTTTCTTCTATCTTTACTAGTCATTCCCTGACAACGGCTTCCAACAGTGGAGATTCTTCAACTTTACGAGCTCAAGTTCTCTCTGAAAGGCGGTTCCCTTCCAACTGCCCCTTTTCCTTACAGATTTCTGTACAGAACTGACGCGGTTGTCAAAGTCAAAGTACCATTGCTACTGACGGTCAGTCAGTCAGTCAGGAAGTCTTGGTGTCAAGCCCCATCTAGGGTTCGTGATAAGATAATTATTACTGCTTGACAGTTGCGATCTTATTTTTGTGAGACACCCTCTCTGACGAGAGGACGAGTCTGTTTTCTGCATATGCTGGTGGTCTTGCCAGCGGAGTCTTTCTCGGGTCGGATTCCTTTGGGACTCGCGACCATATTTTACTGTGACTCGGTTGCCACAGTTGTATTCCTTATAAGCCCTTGACACGGACCAAGTAGAAAACATTGTCCTTGCATGCATATCCGTTGCGCGGGAACCTGTTTACCGAGCCGTTGCCTAGAAACTGATGTTTTTCAGAGCCGTTCCCTAACAACGGTTGTTTCTCTGGCTCCACAGTTTCTGATTTGAGAAAATATACCACATAGTGTTTTGCGGTTTGTGCTCAGAATTCCTAGTTTAGTAAATTAGCTAGTCTGAAGAATAATGCAGACTTTCAGAAACATACTCACTCGAAATTGTAGTTTCTAGTTGTGCTATTTTAGGTAGACTGTACAGTTCATATTTCTGACTACTGAAAACATCATCAGACAATATGCAGCCGTGGAATGATTTGTCTAGAGATATATAATTAAGAGAATCCTGTCACAGAAAACTGTGCAAGGGAGAGACTCTTCTCTGTATCGTGACAGGTGGCGCCTCATTCAGTATCACACACAACTCTCTTTGCTGACAAACTTTAAACGTTTCAGGAAAACAGAGTGACATTTAAAACCAGTACAGAAACTGTCATTTCTAACACATTCGAGGAACCTGTCTGGAAGTGAGGTAGCAGCCACAATTTACATATTATGTTATTTCCTTTTTAATTAATTCAGAGAATAGCCTGCTCAGTTACATATACGTCATACAGCGGTTTTGTTGAAGTCCTATGGACGTCAGAATAGCGTGTTACAGTCTGAAAAATGCTATTTAATATCAAGACTCGGAGAATTTTATTTTCCTTTCATGCCTTACTCCGTATAGAGAACCCAGCTGAAGTTCCACATGAAGTTTTAATGATCATAAAGTCAAGTGAAATATTTCTGTGTTTATATTTTCAATTGTATTTATATACAGTAGAACTTGGTTATAACGTCATCAAAGGGACCTAAAAATAGTGTCGTTATAAACGAATGTCGTCGTAACCGAAATGGGCACTTCCACAGTAGCCTTATGTTAGTCACGTGAAAATCTACCAAAAACCGAGTTAAAATGTTGCATTTTTAGTGAAATACGTAGTTAAGTACAGACTAACGTAACATTAACGTGGGATTGCCCAACTGTGTAATATCAAAGACATAGTACAGCGCTTTTCACTGACAGTACACACAGTATTTCACGAATCACTTTAATTTTCTCTTCAATGCTTAAAACTTTCCTTTTCATTGCCATGTTTTCGCTACTGCACTTCTCTGGGTTTAGGGAGGAACACTATAGGGTAAGTAGACAATGTGAGGTCCTGTTAGACGAGAGTCTGAGAAAGGAATGCAGTTAACAACCTGCCGCGTCCTCTTGCACTATTCACGCAGTCCCACCCCACACCCTTGTTTTCACATAAAACCCACGCTCCTCTTGCAGCCCGCGGTCGTATTCTTCCAGGACAGTCACGTCAGCAAGTAGAGAAAGTGAGGGTGGGCAGACACATCGAACTTTCCCACGATATCAGAGAAATTCAGGAATGAAAATGACGTTACATACGAGGTTGATGCATTTGTGCATGTCGTACTAAGCAAGGTATAAAAACAGTTGCTTTATGAGGAATTAGTTCGTACCATTGAATATTTGACGCAATAGACAAGGTGTCGCAGAAACCGATGTTGCTATAACCAAGTTTTACTGTGTGTATATATATATATTATGTTCATTGGATAAAAGTCCTAGTCTCCTTAACAATGAGAATCGGGGACGATTTCCCTTGGATAAAAGTGGCCAAGACTTGAAGTTAACCAATCACTTCCATCTAGTCCCGATGTCAAGGATGGTAGAGTTCTAACCTCCAGTGACGTACTTAACGGCGTTGTGCTTAATTAATTAAGCACAGGTACAGCTTTGTGGATAAAATTAATCACACAAATATAGGCAATATTCTATACATTTATTCCGAAGTTCTTCTTTCGAATCCCTTTCGAGGCAATGTCTATCGTGACTGAGATTTTTCTTAATATTCCCCAGTCTCTCCAGGAAAATGGTAGGACAGTACTTTAGTTAGGATAACATCGCTTCTATCCAAATCACTCCCAAATATTTATTCAGCCATTATACTACCATTTGACATTACATACATAACCTCAAAATTATATCCGCTTATCTCGTGTTGTAAGCTTATTTTTATGTTTACGTTCTTCGAGGGCTTAACGCCATATATTCTGGTAGGGAGATGATAATGTTTTGGAAGTCTTCTTCAATCCTGAAGATGGAGTCAGTATGTTCTTCCAAAATGTTGGTGTTGATATGTAACACAGAAAGTGTCGGGTTCGAATTTCGGCCGGGATTCCAGATATTCTGAGGATTTCTGCAGATGTCAATGACTAAAGCAATTGATGGGACAGTACCTCAAATCAGGCCACTGCCGCTCCCTTTAACATCATTTTCAAAGATTAATCAGTAATTATGAAAATATTATATAGTCTGAACCACTGAGAACGTCATTAAATAAAAAATAAAAACAACAAATTCTGTGAAGAACCAATCGCCTATTTACTCATGATAGGACACGGACAACATAGCATACGAAATAATTAGGGGGGATACACAGATAAACGGACAGACAGCATGGTGATCTCATAAGCCTCCTTTTATTTTCTTTAAAAATGAGGAAAGTGATTTAAAACATAAAGCAGGTAAGGTTACAGCTTTGTATATTTAGCATACTTACCTTATTTTGAAAAAAATGTAAGTAGGCTTATGACATCACCGTGCTGTCTGTGTATGTCCACTATCAACTTTTGAATGCCTGAACCAGTCTTTAGGAAACTTGATATCTATATCATGACAACTGATCCAATCTCAGAGGCGCACTCCATAAATTCTTCCCGTCAGGTTTGGAGTTACTTTGCGACTGGCGGTTTACCGACAATCAGTTCGTCTTGGCCCCAAACCCATTGAGACCCACGATCAGTATTCTTTCTCAACTTAACACTTGAAGTCATAGTCCTTATGGAACATCCTCTCTGACGAGAGGATGGGCATGTCGTTTACAATTGCTGCTGGCACTCGCCAGAGGAGTCATTCTCAGGTGCAAGTCCCGCGTGATTCATGACCATATTTTAATATCTCAGATTCGAAACTCCCCCAACCTGGAGGACCAAGTTCCTTATTTATATCCCCCAGGAACCATCTCCCACCAGTCTGTGTAGCTGTATATATATACCCCCGTCTCTACTAGGCACTGGCTGGGTAAAGACGTTACCGCGGCAACGAACACACATGCAACAATAGACGAATTGTTGAACGAGTCGATTTGTATACGATCCATGTCGTATCAAAGGAAAGTTGGCTAATAGTTCTTCGCAGAACTTCTTTTATGAGCCTGAAAGAAAACTCACAAACGTTTTGGACAACCCTATTGGATAGAAACTTTAAGTCTACAAAGGGAGTTTACTCTTCTTCTTGATTTTTAACAGGCGTGGTGTGAGAGTGGCGGAATAACAAAATGGCGCGCAGTAACGAGCGAAACTGTAGGAAGCAAGTTTTCATTATTAGAGCATCATATGGTAACAGACGGAAGGTAGTCAAATCCGTAGTCTTAATTACGAGATGGAAACTTCTGAGTGAGCAGGGGCTCGGGGAGATTTAGGAAAACTAGCATAAAATACTTTGGATAAATTGAGAGGTAAAGAAAATATATTGGAGAAAGGAGAGAATAAGCGTGAAAGGAGATAGAAATATAAAAAAGATGAAATAAGAAAAGAGGAGAACGGGACCTAAAACCTCCCTAGGGAGTAATATTAAGCTATCGCTCGTCCGTTTTGAAGCCTCGGCACATCAAATGCTGGCTCTCATGTCTGCGCCTCGCCTCAGCATCCACTCTTAATGGTGACTGCTCCGTGTGCCTAATCTAAAGATTTAATGAACCACACGTACATCATCTAAGGTGATATTTCTGTTACATATCTACTTGACATTTTCCAATCTTCATCCGCCTCTTCTTTAACGTTTTATTTCCTACGTTGTCAATTATTAAATTAAATTATGTTAATTCTCGTGCTTTATGTTAGAGCCGGGATGATTCAGTCGGTAGATAACGGGCTGCGCCGGGCTCAGGCAAGAATTAGTTTTTTTCCTGACAACGTCCAGATAGGCTCTCTTCCAGGAGGTAAAGCAGATTGGGCATGAAACTGACCTCCATCTAATGCCGAGTTCAAGAATGACGGAGTTATACCTCCACTCCCTCATATATCTTCATGGCGTGGTGCTCAATTAATTAACCACAGAGACAGTTTTACCTCATACATCGTGTGGAAACTGGTGAGCCCCTTTCTTGCGTTAAGGATTTCAATCACATTTTTATTTTCATATCCAATATAAGGGACCCATTATTTCGCTCCTATCCTCTTTTCTAAAAGTACATCCCTTTTGGGGCCCCAGGTTCCCATTCAAGAAAAATAAAATCAGATATGGAGCCCCTAACGAGGTTCGACGCCAAAACGGACTGAGCGCCTCCACGTCAGTTGTAATGTGACCTTGACTTCGACTTTTCCCCAGTTTACACCTCTACCTTTGGTTTGCTCCTAGACTCCTGCTGTCTACAGTTGCCTACCTTTCAGTGCTGTTCTTCCAATTCAGTTTACACACCTTGCATTGGTTTCAAGGCCACGGATTTTAATTTGGTTTTTACAGCTCCCATTGGTTTACTCCTTGTTTTCCCTGTCCACAAATTCAGTCCATTTTAGGGCCATTAATTTTCCATCACTGTTACTGGTTCGCTCTTAGCCCTAGGCTCTGTCCACTAGTCCGTATGACATTGAACCTTTTTCACAAAACTTAATCTTATACCTGGAACAAGAAGGCAATAATTTCTTCCAAAATGTTGGTAAAGTAAAGCTGCCCCTATACTTAACTAATTAAGTAATACGCCATGAAGGTGTATGGGGGAATGGATGTATAGATCCACATTTTCTTGATCTCGACACTAGTTGGAGGTGAGTGATCAGCTTCACGTCCCTGCCGCTTTACCCCTGGGTACCCATTAGATCGGAGGCTCAATGGGACCCAGACCCGGTCTGGACGGCAGAGAAGAAAACATTCTTGACCTTATCGGGAATCGGAATTCAACTTTCCGTCGTCCATTTCATAGCCAGTCGCTATACTGACAACGTTATCCTGGCTGGGTAAATGTTAACAAAATTACAAGGCCTCGCTTCCCAGGAGACAGTAATCTTTCTTCTTATTATTTAGGTCTCGAAAAGGCAATATGGGATTAGGTTTTAGCCTAGGCAGTTCAGTAGAACATTCTCGTTATTAGGCATCAGCAGCAAGAGGCTGTTTGAGAGGATCTCGCTGAGGATTAGCGGGAAGCAAAGCTCGCTCTTGGCAATTCCTGCTGTATCTACTTTATTAATAAACTCTAGATCACAGGAGGGAGGATCAAGTATTGTCTACAGCCTTTTACAGATTTTTGTCAAAGCACTTAGTCGCGACAGAAATCACATCTCCTCTGTTAATTCTTGAAGGGATGATGTAGCGTAAAGCAGATGACATCTCTCAGACACGACACCTAGGAAACCTGAACAGCACTACGTTGTGAACGTTGTTGATTATCAGACAGTACCTTTATGGAGCCTGTCACTACGTAAATTTTATTTTAAATCTTCGCTTCTTTCCACAGAAACAAAATTCCCCGTCCCAACAACAGTGGAATACCTACAAGTAGACTTATCACATTTTAACACGGCGGCAGATATCACGAATATTTCAAATATTCGTCTGTTGTTAGGCAACGACCTTAAACACGTTTCTTCGGCAACCAGAGCAAGCGCCATCGTCAACAATACCAGGGCTATCTCTCGGCAACAGCCCGCTTAACACGTCACTTAACAATGGAAAAAATCTTGGAAACGGTGTTTTCTGTGTGATCCGCGCCAAGAAAATTGCGAAATCTAAATGAATCCGAAGTTTCATTATCTTGCTTGTCCGTGTGGAGGCGGGGTCGAATACCTCCACCGTGACCCTGCGAGTCGTAGGAGGCTACGAAAAGGGAAGTCTCAAATCTGAGACAGTAAAATATGGTCACGAGACTCAAGGAACTCGGACGCGAGAAACTCTGCGCTGGCAAGGTCCAGCAGCATGTACAAAAGACAGACCCGTCCTCTCGTCAGAGAGGGCGCCCAACAAAAATAAGACCGTAACTGTCAAGTAGTAATAAATATCTGGTCATGAGTCCCAGATGGGGCTCGACACCAAGACTTACTGACTCACTGACCGTCAGCCGCAATGTAACTTTGACTTGATTATCTGTCTTATAGACTTAGCCCTCCTGAGGGTTATCTTACATGGAATGGACCGGAATCTCCCCTTCCTCAGTCATGTAAAATATCTCGATGTAATCTTCGGTAAGAAGTTACGTGGAGACTCTACATAGAAATGATTGAAGCCAAGACCTTCAGAACATTTATTAGAATATGCTCCCTATTCATAAATGAGTGTTTAAGGGCCAACGTTAAAGTAGCCACCCGTACTGCACTGCTAAGCTCAGTACTAACTTATACTTGTTCCGCTTATGAAGTAGCGGCAGGCATCTACCTCTTAAAAATGCAGCGACTGAAAGACAAGGTTCTCCGCACCAATGGAAATTTTCTGAGGTGCACATCGGTCCGAGATTTGCATACGGCTTCCAACCTTCCGTTATGCATACGGTTATGAAATAAACTTGTGCAGACAACAAGCATAAATCACACAAAATCATGAGAATAAACAAGTTGGCAGCACAGGACAAGGCGAAGCCAAATGCAGAAAATATAAGAGGCTTAAACTTGACGGCGTTCAAGAGACAAAGCTACAATTGTGACATAAGATAAGTAAGATAGACATGATTTGCTTTGTAAAGCCTGGATTGACAGAGGACTTGTAAATAGTATGCAAGGAAGACTTTTCTGTAACATGTTATATGTGCAATACCTTCACTCGACAAAGGCCAAGCATATTCATAACAGACAAGCCAAGTCTCTCGTCATAGAGGATGTTACATAAAGACTATGACCGCAAGGTTTCATTTGAATAAAAATATCTCTGCTCGTGAGCCTCAAGGGGCCTGGTGCCAAGACGAACTGATTGGCGGTAAACTACCATTCGTAAAGTATCTTTGACTTTTACTTTATCTTGCTCACAAGACCTCGCCACTTTTCCCTGCGCTGAATTTAGTCCACACTGTTACACTATTTTTGACGGGGATTCATTCTGATTGTTGGATCAGATGATCTATCAGCAGTGACTAAAATAACACTCTCTTCTGAGATATGTTTCTATATAATCTAGTGGAAGTTCATCGAATTTTCGATTGAAATTTCGCCTCAGTCTTGCTGGTTGCTTACTTAACTTACTCTTCCAACCTGAGTACAGAGGCGGTCGTATCCACCGAAACATCAGTGAACTCCTGCCACAATACCCGGCATTAAATCCTAGAGGAGAACATGTTTTATTTAAATTGTTTCGCATTTAAAAATGTAATATAGAATTTCTTCCGAAACGGTTACTATGCTCCATCTACTATAGGAATGAGGGTGTGTCATAGTCAGATAGTGACGTAGACCGTTGCTTCATCTGGTAATTCAAAAATACATACGCTCGAGTTTTCTTCCGTAAGGTTGTCTACTCCGAGGCTTTGTGTGCATTTTCGTAACAAAGTTATTTTTTTACGATGAGGAGTTGTTAGCCCTACGCCCAATCCCCGAGCAGGAGGACCACCCCTTGTCGGCTGTCCGCGACTGCTTATTCGATATATTAGCAGCTTCCCTCCATACCTGGAGTGCGTCTGCTCCATCCGCAACCCGAGGACGCGCCGTGCGCCGTGCCATCTTAGAGAAATAGACTTGGATGATGTGGATTTGATTGATCTGTCTCAGGATAAGGACCAGTGGGGGGCTCTTGTGAATATGCAAATGAACCTTCGGGTTCCATAAAATGATGGGAAATTCTTGAGAGATGCAGATTTGGCTTCTCCTCAAGAAGGGCTCAGTTCAATAAGTAAGTAAGTAAGTAAGTAAGTAAATAATTAACTTTGTCTACTCAAATTATAGGGCCTAACGCAGAGCAGATGGACGTTAATAAAATAATTTCCACACTTCCACTCCTTCTTTCTTTATGCCACTTGATAACGATGTCTTCATTGATGTTTTCACTTGGTTATGTAACTCCCTATCTCTCTCTGTACAGCTCCACAGCCCTTTGGACCACGGCCGATTTTTCAGTTTATTAATCCTATACGTAGTCTGTAGGACTTCTTGGATGGGGGATCAGCCCGTCACAAGGCCGCTACCTACACATAGAACAACACACATAAAGAATAAACGTCCACAGACAGCCATGCCTCGAGTGGGATTCGAACCCACGACCCCTGTGTTCGAGCAGGCGAAGACGGTTTATACCTTAAACCGGGCGGCGACTGTGATCGACTGGTTATTTAACTACCGAGAGTACATAGCTCTGATGACACGAATATGGAGCAGCTGCTGAGAGAAATTAAATTAATCGGAGAAAACCTGCTCCAGTTCCACTTTGTCCACCACAAATCCCAAATGACCTGACCTTGGAATAGAAGCCTGCAACTAACGACCTCGGCTCTGGCACGGCCTTGAGTTGGTACTAGACCTATTGAACGCAATAGCAAATCAGATGCCTAAATATAAGCTGTGATGTTTGTTCAGAGTGTCTGTATTTTGGTTGGAGATGATACTAATCATCTTCTTGATGATTCGACTTTGACCTAATTGAAATCAGTTTCATTTGCCTGGCGTTCGTGTAATTTTACAAGTGAGAAGCCAGCCATCAGACAACTGCAGGTTAAGGCTGATTGCTGCCAGAGGGAATATCATTACAGCTGCAAGCGTAACGCTTTTCATAACGAGATCTGTGCGAACATATCTGAGACGTGCTCCTTACATCGACAGATATGGTCGGCTGTGGTTGCGTAACAAAGTTGTCAGGTACTACAGACAGTCTTTACTAGGATTTATTTTAATTCTATAGTCTATTGATCGAGTCCCGAGAAATATAGCAGTGATTTCAAGTCTTTAAACTTCGGCATAATTTTAAGACTTGAAACGGGTTAAATAAACTGCTTCTTCGACTGCAGAATGTCACCGGAAAGAAGACAGAAATGATGTAATTATTTGAAAACAAATTAATACAATTGTGTGACAGTGTTCTAATAATTCTGAGAGAATTATTTATATAATGTAGCATGTAGACCCGTTGCTAAGTAATGACTCTGTAAACAACTCCCGTTGCTAGGCAACTTTCTCCTAACACACACCATAAAGCTAATGGGGAAGATATGTTCTCTGCACGGTCCGTGTGACAGCTACGTGACGCAACAATAAAAGATATGTTGGAAGCGATGTTTTCTATGCCAATGTGTTTTAAGCAGGGCAAGTCTAGAATTGTCAGTTGTGAGACATTTGCCAGCCAGTAAGGACTGAAAGCGGAATTTGAGGAAGCTGGGGCGTTGGAAGCCGTTACCGGGCGACAACCGGTGAAGACAGCAGACAGAAGATTTTGTGGGTACTGTAGTGAACAGTAGAGTGTGTGAATTAACGATAGCGCTAAAGTTACGTTTAGTTCCGATCTTGTAAGTGTTCAATAAATCCAATTTCCAATCCAAACCCCGTCTATAGTTACTCCTACACTTGGCAATATATTTCAGTTCATCACATGAAGATAATGTGGCCCAACACAGTATAAATAATAAAGAATTGAGTTAACTTCAGCATTTCAGTATATTATGATACAAAATCATGTAATTAAAGTTATTTATGCACGTAAGTACTGTACACTCCGACATTTTAACATTTAAAATGAAGGAATAGTTGAATGCACGAAATTTTAGTCATTCCGTGCTTTACCAATGCGATATTACGCGTTCGAGTGGACTGTCTTAGCAATAGCGCTGTGTGCACCTTTGGATATGTTCATTGGAATCTCCGCTGGGCACCGAAATCACGGCCGGAATTCAAACACAACACCTCCTGAATCCAAGTCTAGGTCGTTATAGCTACACGAGGCACTTCGGCCTAGTTCGTCGTTCGCTTATCATTCTGCAATTTGACGTTATTTTTTTCGAGTTCCCGGTAGGGTCATTAAATAAATCATAAATAAATAAATAAATAAATAAATAGAAACCAGTATGCAGTATATTATTTCTGGTTTCTGTACGTCCTGAAAAAAAAAACAGAAAGATTACCATGAGGCTAATTTATCAAATTCAAATTCTTTGAGGTTTCTTGTTGCAGGAACAATATTGTTCAGGCCAGATAGTTTGATTGATGATGGTCGAAGAGTGACCCTACCATGAATCATTAAATATGTCTCGAAAAATATTTTGGTGACCGTTAACTTGCGAAGAGACGATATGAAAGTAGGGCAGAGTGATATATACATAATGAATTATTATACGAAATCTTCTGGAGGTCTTACAGGCTGAGCCTTGTGGAGTCCACATGCCCCCGTATTGTCACCTAAAATAAAGTTACTATTGCCAGATACACGATAACCTTACCATAAATTACAACTTTAGATCTTAAATGTAAGGGGTGAAAAGTGAAGTATCCTTCAGGGATTATCTCCCCTTAAAACTTTTCGCCATTGACTGAAATTAAATCTCTCCCCAAACACCATTTTGTAACTACTTTAAAAATATATATTGTAGATAATTTCTCGAGGGAAGACGAAAATGATATAATTAAGAAGATAGATATGGCGATATCCTGCGGGACAAATAAACAGTCTGCTATTTACTGACCTGTATTAGTAACCGCTTTAAAAATATTTACATTCATTCGGTATAGCAACGGGCTACGGGCTGCACGGTCAGGATTCGTTTTCCGGCAGGGACAAGTGATTTTAATTATATATAAATTCTCGTTAAACACTAAACGATAAGGGCTAAGAGTCGACTCAAGCTAAATAATGCTAGCTGGTGCATTCGTCATAGTAAATGAATGAATAAACTCGGTCACTTAACCAATCTTCCTTAAGCTGTAATCAACGACGTGGCGGACCAGAAACGAAGCCTTAAGTTTAAAGTTCAAACGCATGATAATGTGCCGCCTGCTCAGGTCTGTCGCGCATCTCAGGCAGCAATGGTAGAGAAGTATGAAGTGATGATGGAATATTAGTTAGCATAGGGGCACGCGGTAGCGTAGTTTGTTGATGCACTATGCTACAAACTGAAAGGTCGCGTGTTCGAGTCTCGATAAGGTGGATTTTTTCATTTTACTTAATCCTGCCTGCCGCACTACAGCCCAGGGGTTCACTTAGCCTCTAATAGAAATGAGTACCGGGAATCTACCTGGGAGTGAAGGGCAGCCGGCGCGTAAGTCTGACAAATTTACCGTCATCTGTTAGCCGATTGTCTAGAAAATGTGGGAGCCTCGACATCTCACAACCAAATGAGCCTCCACGGCCTGTTACAGAGATAGCTTTACTTTTACCTTTTTACCTTTTAGGATAAAATATAAGGATTACGATACTTCCACTAAGTTAGCTCAGACTGAAGGCAGAGGCTCCAAGATGAGAAGCCAGCACATAACCCAACCTAACCTAACCTAACCTATTGCGATATTAGTTCTGGTTAATTTGAGTTCCATAAAACTGGAAACAACAGTAATCTAATCCGTATCCATATTCGAAAAATTTAATTTTGTATGGTAAATAATTATATATATTTTTTCTTAACGGGGATTTACAAAATATATTTTACCTATTGTATATAGCAAATATGCTGGTCACGGCAGCAGAGTGGTCTAAGGCATGCACTGTCTTCGCTCTCTCGGAAGCCGGAATCGTGGGTTCGAATCCCACGCAAGGCATGGATGTTTGGTATATGTATGTGTTTATTCTATGTTTGTGTTGACCTGTATTTAGGTAGAGGTCTTGCGACGAGCTCATCACTCGTCCAAGGGGTCCTACTGTCTGTAAAATACTCGTAATAAAAATAAAAAAAAAGTCGACACCGTAAAGGTATAAGAGAAAATTGTTTAAATAACTAAGTGTATAGCAAATATGGTAATGTACTTCATCGTTATGTTGACATGTTGACCCCTACCTCCCCAGCGGTACGTGGCGGTAACCTAACGCTCGCGTTCTTACGGTAATAGGCGAGTTCCCGCCCCGCCACTCCCCTCCGCGGTGACGTCACCGAGGGATATCGCGGTCGCTAGGCAACGCGAGTCAACAGCGGCGACGTTACGATAGTAACAGCGGTTACTTCCGCTAGCGTTACATAGCAACACAGCGCCAGGCAAAAAGGGTGCCTATTACGTGGCCGTTTTCCCGTACTGTCCGATCGAGGCTACATACGGAGCAGCGAAGGCTATTCACAGTCAGTTCTAATCTGGCTACCAGCGAGTTCTAGTGTGGCTACCGCAGAGTTGTACAGTAACAGTCGCCGAGTCGAGTTGTACTGAGTCAGTCAGTGAGTCCTGGAGCTACCGCCGAGTTAGCCAGCAACTAGTCAGTGGTATTCTGGCATCTGGAGTGTACTAATTGTAATACTGCCGATAGCAGTAATCGTAAATCTGTAATCTGGGTGATTGTAAGTGCGAATGTGAAATAAAATTCGCTATATCAAATACGGCGTGAAGTTATTTGTCGCGATATACGCCCGATACGTGACAATATAATATTGTTCACTGGATATACATGTCGATGACGTTACATGATCATTTTTCATAGGAATGTTGCAGTTTCGAACATGAATTTCTTCCAGAGATCAATAATGTTTTAACCATTTTTTTAAATCACAGGTAAAGTTGTAAGAAAACGCTTTCAAATAAATCAAACAAACTACAAAATTAGAATCTAATCACGACCCTATATAAAATAAATACTGCCTTGTTCTAGTTCAAGTGCTTGTAGTGAAATATTAATACAAGCCCTTTCAGTGCACACGTATCTTATTGGTATTCCACTCTTCCTCGCCACATGTGAAGTAAAGGATCCTTTGAGTTTGCTTCTCTGCAATTAAAAACACGAAGGATGCTCGAATCTTGGAGGAACGACGAATGCTCCTCCACTGTGTAGGAGTTTATAATTTGATGCATCATCTGTACGTGTTTCACATTGCAATTTCATACTAGCGCTGTGTAGTGCATTGTTATCATCATCAGGTGAGCAGTCGATTTCATGATTCTAAAAACAGAAACGTGCTGTATCTGGTGGAGTCATCTAACGCAGGAAACTAGAACTACGTGCTCCAGTGTTGCCCACAGCTACTGAAGCTGTGAGTGGAATCATTGGCTGAGTATAGAAAAATCCAATTGGGTGCGCTTAAAGATCTTTTCTCTTCTATTAAAAGCCAAACGTTCATCTGGCTCAGACTTGATCTTTTCTAGCGAAATTTGTAGTCTACTCCCCTTTCTCAAGTAAATATGCTTATGAGATGATCATACTGTCTCTGTGTACCTCTCCCTTTCAACTGCGAACCAGTTCGCCAGTTACGACGTAAATTGTTATGAAATTTCTGCCAAGATAGGTCACGGTGAACACATAGTTCTTAATTTCCTAGAATAGGTGGCAATAAAATGGCGGACGCACAAATTTACGAAGAAGCAGCGACACTAGCGACACTTAAATGAAGATCGTAATTAATATATGGTAATCGATTTTCGAAAAATATAGAACTCTTTCAGAAAGTTAGGCAAAAGTCTGATAATGGCATCAAACTAAATTTAGATTTCTATTCGACGGCCAATATTACAGAATTGTCTAAGCCAGGCGCGTGATATTTTGTACAGAGGCATATCATAAATATGTTGTATATGAAATAATGTTTACAAATCATCTGTTACAAATATGACGAAGATAAGGGATTTCGAAATTGTATCATATTAAATTTGTCATAGACATGTAGTACTATTCCTGCCAGTATCAGCTTTTCCATGAAAAATGTATAAATATAAGAATATACTGAGATCTCTATTTTGTATATTTGGCATTACTGGAGTACGAGCTAATTATGAGTACACCAAGCGGATTCACTAGCAAAGTTATAGGAAGATAAACTCTCATTTGCAATAATTATTTTTATCAAATATTTTAAATATCCTGAGATTTTCGTAGATATTTTATAATATCTTTTAAATTCTGGGTGCATGCGGTAGCGTAGTTGGTTGAGGCACTATGCTACAAGTCGGAAGGTCACAGGGTTCGAGTCCCGATGAGGTGGATTTTTTCAATTTACCTTATCTTTCTAGCCTCACTACGGCCCTTGGGTCGACTCAGCCTCTAACATCAATGCCGAGAATATTCCTGGGGTAAAGGGCGGCCGGCAAGTAAGGCTGACAGCCTCACTGTCATCTGTGAGCCGATCGTCTAGAAAATGTGTGAACCTCAATATCTCACAAATCTATGGGCCTCCAAGGCCTGTTACAGGGATACCTTCACCTTTTACCTTCTAAATTCTAGGCTATAATTTTTCAGCCTTTACCAGCAGAAACCTTTACTGCATATAGTGTTCAGTTAAATAGATTGTAGTCGTGAGTAATATCTCTATATGACACCATTTTTCGGAATGTGGGAGGGAAAATTCTAAATTCTGACCTTTGTTTTATTGACTAAAGCCACGCTAGGAATGTAAAAGTACTTCTCAGGAGCCTTGTGATACGAACTTATGTTCATAGGGATTCCTATTCTCTTCTCTACTTATTATTATGAAAGGCACAATGGCACCGCAGTAAAGCAATTAATATAAGGAATGACAGTCCTTTAGCTGTATACATCGTGTTATGAATGAACTTGCTTCTCCAAGTTACTTAAAACTTCATATTTCCTGTCAGTAAATTATAAGTCCGGACCCAAAAAGTATATGAAAATTGTATAGCACTCAGAAGTGACAGAACCTACGGTCTCCTTGAAGTTCTAACAAGAACCGTAAATAGGAATTGTGGGGGTGAGTTTTGAAAGATCATTTATAAGAACTACATTTTATTATACAGAGTGATTCTAAATTATTGTCAAGTATTCCGTGTCCTTTAATTTTCAAAACTTTACGTGCTACGAAATGCGGGGAAGTTGAAGTTGTTCAGCATTCTGCAGTATTGATTCTATAATAAGATTTTTTGGGTTACATTTTGGTATTTCGTTAGCATTTTTATTTTGTTTTACTTTTCCGGTTTGAACATTATAGGCCACTGAGACCCCGACAATAATTTAGAATCATCCCGTGTATTTTTACCTCGCAGCATTACCTACCGCTCCTGCTACTCTCCTGCTTCCCATAGAGTTCTTTTATTGCTAGTGGGGTGGGACAAGTCCCTTGTACTGCGGCCACTTGTGGCCTATTGTACCAGCCCCAGATCATAGGTGAGGGTGATTGTGGAGCAATTGGTGGAATGGAGATTGACAGGGGAAACCGAAGCACTCGGAGAAAACCTGCCTCAGCGCCACTTTGTCCACCACAAAGCCCACTTGACCAGACCCCGGGATCGAACCCGGGCCGCCGAGTTGGGAAGCCAGCGACTAACCGCGGCCTGTTCACATAGAGTTACACCTCCTGCAGAAGAGACGTGTTGTTGTAACTTAGCAAATGCGACATTTTCCAGGGCAGCTGTAGTAGCTCTTCTATATTCTGTAGGTTTATACAGGGTGTCCCAGGAGGAATGTGCCAAACTTCGGGAGGGTGTTCCTCATGTTAAAGTATGCCGATATAACCCAAAACACCTATGTCCAAAGTTGAACGGTTATGGAGATAGATGGCCAGAGAAGTGTCAAATTTTGACCGGTGTTACACACTTGTTGATTACAAAATACATATTAAAACTGGCAGGAATATGTGGTTTCTCTAATGTTAATGATGTACGTAACATCAAACTAACTTGTGAGTGACATGAAGCCATAAAATTGAAGAACAAAATACTCGCTTGCCATGTAATAATTGTCCTTAGGTTTCCAAGCACTATACATGACACATGACTGGCAAGCGCTGACGTAACATGGTTGACTGCGCTATAAGCCGACCACATAACTGTATTAAACGTACATTCACGGAAAATCTCTTTTGGAATATCGTTTCCATTATCTCATGTGGATTATTATGGGACCACGTATGCACATTTCGTAAGTTATTTACACCGTCCAGGGTAAAAGACGCCTCATCACTGAATAAAATGAGGCTTAACAGTTCGGGATGAGCTTTTATCCAGTGGCACAAATCCATACGCTGTGCATGGTCGCCTGGTTCCAGATGTTGTACCCTTTGATCATGGTAAGGATACAACTCTTCATCATGTAAAGTTCGCCACACCTGCATACGTGATCGCCGATGCGACAGGCCATTCTACGAGTGGACAGACGCGGACTTCTCCGAACCATCTCAAGAACGTTCTCTCGTGTGTTTATCATTCGTACATCCTCCCTTTCAGAGTGCACAGAAACACTCGGAAGAGAACCAGTATCACGAAATGTCTGGTGAATTCGTGTAAATACACTTCGACATGTAATCCTTCGATCGGGAAAACGCCTTTGGTATTCTTCAACAGCAGCACGTGCATTGCCACCGCAAAATCCACACACACAATGCATATCACAATATTCCACGTGTGAAAACACAAAAGGCATTTCAGCAACTCCGCACAATTAACCTACCACCTATTCACGACCCGGCCGCAACGTATACTGATGGGAGCTTAGGGCTAGTATGAATCACCACACTCAAGGACAAACATAGATAAAGCGTCTTAGCTGACAGGTATAGTGCGTGGACCCGCCAGAAAACCACACTTTTCTCGGGCCATTATCTCCGTAACCGTTCAACTTTGGACATAGGTGTTTTGGGTTATATCGGCGTACTTTAATATAAGGAACACCCTCCAGAAATTTGGCACATTCCTCCTGGGACACTCAGTATATGAACTAAAGTTTTCATGCTGTTTTACATAATCATATGGGGGGAAACAGGGCAGAGTGGAAGGGACTGTGTTAAAGCTACTGATCGAATTCAGTCACATAATTCTCGAATTGTGAGGTGATAAAAATTAGTTTATTTTCTTTCTCTGTATCCCTCGAGAGAATACTAGCATGTCATCTTAGAAACCTCAAGACTTAGAAAAGAAAACTATATTGGAACTAACGTAAATGTTCCAAGTTTTTGTACAAATTCTGTTCGAATGATATTTGTGTCTCAAACGTATTCAACCTGCTACCCTTGCGCAGAAAAGCATGTAGGCGTTCAGGAGAAGCATCTGTTACTCTTGTCTGCTATCAACTAAAACTGTAATAGTTGACAGATCCAAGTAAAACTCCCAGTTATAAAATGTCACGAAGCTCCGTTCTGCAATTCTCGAGGTTCGAACCCAGAAAAAGAGACAGGTTCATAATATAGACTCATCATAGACTGTATTATGGAACAGACTGAATTCGAGATGTATGGCACCTCCTACACTGATCTCATAGTGTACCGGGTTCCAACCTTAGCCATAAAAGTATCTCGAACTTGTTCCTTCTTTCCATGATACAGAATAGGCAAAATCATGTCGAAATTAAATTTGAGTTTCTAACAGTGGTGACTGAAATTATTGCTGTCTTTTATGTTTTGACACCGTTCAGTCTGATAGATGTTTACCGACGCTATGTAGGAACGCGCAGTCTCCGTCTTCGGACTCAAATAGAATGCCTAGCAAACACAGAAGCAATCAGCAAGGAGTTACGAATTGTCGTTAAAATCCTGCCAGACTATAAGGCGTCACATTTTATAAGATAATGTTCTTCATGCTTTGACTAATTATATTGTCCCCCATCCGTAATATTTATATTATTTTGCGTGTGTGTTTAAAGTATTTGTAAATGAAGTATATATTTTGTAGTAAAATTTTCATAAACATATTCATGTGTTTTGTTAAATTGGAACCGAGAATATTTCTCATAGATAGCTGCAATACCTAACCTATCTACACAAGCAATAGTCAGCCGGAGATCAGATAAATGCTATAGGGATCCAAACCTGATGAAAAGATATGAATATAAATTGAGCTGTAAGTCATTTATTTCCAGGTTATTCAAACCGTATCCAGTATCATTGTATTCTTATAAAGAATACCATAAAATATATTGAAACGTATAAAAATGTATGACTGACCTCAATGGCTGTAACCTATGACACATGCAACGTAAACAGAGAAGAGTTCATCCGTTACAGTTGAAAATTTTGATCGTAAATGTCTATATATATATTACATGACGTAGGAAAGAAGCTATTGGTTCTCTTTCGATGGATGACACAAATTGTGACAAATCCTAGAACAAAAGGAAAATACAGCAATAGCAACACATCCTTTCTTCTATAACTGAATTATTACCATCAGTTGAAAATATTACAAGTTCCCGTCTGGAAATTAGAGACTTCTTCTCTTTCCGCTTTTAGTCTACTTTCTTTATTAAAAAAAAAACAGGCTTATGATATCACCATGCCGTTTGTATGTCTATCTATTTGTCCTTACAAACTTGTAAATGCCTCAACCAATCTTTATGAAACTTTGTATGTATATCATGTAAACTGAGCCCCTCTCAGTGGCGCAATTCACAAATCTCTCCCATCAGTCTGTGTGTCTACACGTGTATCCCCTTACCGTCGGTAGGCAAGATCTTGACAAAGAAGTTACCGCGGCAACCAATACACATGCAACGATATAAGAATTTTTGGACGCGTCGTTTTATATGCGGTCCGTGTTATATCAAGGAAAAGTAAGCCATTCGTTCTTCCCAGAACTTCTTGTTGTTTAGTATTTTACGATGCATTCCACAACAAATGTTTATACACGTACATCAACGACAGTTTATTGTCATGATACCTAAATGTTACGCAATGGCCAGGGCAGATCTCAGACTTACGAGTACAAACGGTTTTATTAATACAGCTTATGTGTGAGGTGTCCCTATTGTAGAATGTTCCGTTGTAAATATTTGTTGTTTGTTGCGACACAACAGCTATAAGTTACTCGTATTTGCGAATTGTAGACAGAAAACAGTTTCGCAATTTAAACTGCTTTCACTCCAGCATAACTGTAGCTTATTCAATAGCCATTAATGTATGAACCCCGTCGTTGGTATCTCCACCTTATCGTGGTGAGGGGGTTTGAGTATGCCAAGGACCCTGAGAGCTATACCAGCGGTAGCGTAGCTACTGGCAGGACCTCCCTTGCTGGACAGGTCAAAGGGTAGGCATCAGACAAAGAGAGACACCAAAAACTGATGCCGGAAGCAGCGTCATCAGCAGCGACTTGAAGCACAGAGCAAATGATGCTCGAGATGGTTCAAGTTCGTATAGCAACAGGCGTGACCAGAGTGGTTTGAACGGCTGTTGTACTGCGATGTGGAAAGCAAATGGAAAAACTACCACATTATCACTTTTCCTGGATAGTCTCTTTCCAAAAACAGAGATACCATGTATGTGAGATGTTTCCTCTGGAGGCAAAACAATCCTGAGGGGCGGATACAAATGACCAGAAGACGAGGAAGAAGACGTAAGAAGATGCTGGATGACTTTGGGGACAGGAGAGGATATTTTTAATTGAAGGAGAAAGCTTGAGATCGCATTAAGTGGAGGAACTGTTTTGGAAGAGACTGTGGACCTGTTGTCTGACAGATTACTGATGAATGAATGTATGAAACCAATAAAAATGTTTAAAGAACGGCCCATTTAAGGTCAATGTAGTACTTAAGAAGCGCTGTATCAGTCTGTGTAATTACAAAAGTTGTAGCATTACAGGAAAGAAAAGATTCGAATTCACGATCCAGATTTTTGACGGCTCAGAAGTTGTGCTCGTCTTGTACGACACGATTTCTATAATCGTAACAATTTGGGGGCCATTCTGAAAGACGCCCTTTCTCATGTGAGACTTCAAACAGCAGAGTCTTGTTTTCCGTAGGAGCGCCTAAACTGGCAGGCTGCCCGCCTGGCAGGAATGCTGAAGAAGTTATCGCTGTCACTGCATTCAATATCTGAATTGTCTGTCCCTTCATTTCACACAAAATGTTTAAAAAAGAATTATGCAGAATGCCCCTAGAGGAAAGATCAGTATTCTGGGAGGTCATAGTATCGGTCATTCTAAGCAAAAAAAAAAAAATGTATATGTGCATGTGTCCTATTCCGAGCGGTTTCCAAGATTGAGCTTTTTCGCTGTACAGTTCCAAAACTGTTTCTAATACCGGTATTTATTGTTCAAGTGACAATCTTGGTATAGTTTACCCTGTATATATACTCCACAACCGCATAACCCCCCCCCCAACGAAGTGCTTGAGGCAAAATGGCGACGATACAAACAAGAGTTGAAAAGTTGTACTCCGGTTTAGACTTCCTGTTTACCAAACGCCTTCAGTACAACTAGAAGGGTGGCATAACTCAGTCAGCATAGCGCCTGGACTACCAATCGGACGACCCGAGATTCGACTCCCAGGAGGCGGAAAATGTTCTCCTCTCTTCCATGACGTCTAGACCGGCTATGGGTCCACGTATCCTCCTACCTAATAGGTACCGAAGGTTCTTTCCCAGAGGTACAGCGGCCGGAGCGTGAAGCTAATCATTCACCTTAGTCTAGTACCGAAGTTAAGATGCCGTGGAGCTGTATCTTCGATATCCCATACGTCATCATGGCGTGATGTTGAATTAAAGAGAAAGACAGTTTTACTTTTCCAGTTGAGCTTAATTTGATGAAGAAAAAATATTTCTTTAACAGGCCACGGAGGCCTATAGGTGTGTGAGACGTCGAGGCTCCCATATTTTCTAAATAATCGGCTCACAGATGGCAGTGAGGTTGTCAGCCTTACGCGCTGACAGCCCTTTACTCCCGTGAAGATTCCTGATACTCATTTCTGTTAGAGGCTGAGTCGACTACAGGGCCATAGTGCGGTTGGAAGGATTAGATTAACTGAAAAATTCAGTTACATCGCAAATCGAACCCACGACCTTACGGCTTGTAACATAGTGACTCAATCAGCTACGCTACCGCCTGCCCCGAGCTTAATTTGATTTCATAAAAAAATTAGTTTTGAGAAATATTAATGAAGATAGTATCTCTTGTTAAGAACCTACTGACATTTGGTTGGATATGAGTTTGTCGGGGGCAGTGACTTCGAAAGGTTATCTGTCTTCTCGACGGACAGTACTCCATACATCTTCAGAACAGAAGAATAAGCCAAACAAGTACGAAGTAAGAAGCTAGGAGCACGTAATCAGCAAAATTCTGCCAGACTGCAAGGCGTCATGCCCCAGTACTTTTTCTACCGAAAGTGTTCTTGAACGTTCGTAGCACATTTGGCATAACTGTAGTCCACAGTTTAAAGTGTATGTATAACGACTTCTATGTCGATTTTATCGATTTTTATACAGTTATGTGATTAAAATGAGCTTGAATAATAACACTTCAGCTTGTATGTGGTGGTACTTCTTGAAACGTATGTACAAAAAGTATCTTGACATCAAAATTAGAATTTTTAATGGTCCTGTCAAGCTTCCCCTTAATGCTTGTTTTATTCGCAAGGAAAACTTTTTCAGTAGTAAAATATGGAACTGTCAATTTTTCTGTCCTTCACTTAGTGTGACAGATACAAGTGCATAGAAGATTCGAGTGTTTATCTGTCGAAACTTGACATATACATCACTGTATTTCATATAACTTCCAAGTTTCGAGGGTCCATTCGTTAGTGACGTCGAAAGGCACGAAGAGAAGCGAGGAAACTTAATTAATCTAATCAAAAGCTTTTTTCTTCCAGCACTCTATATTTATTTTACTGAAATGTACGCAGAGATGTAAAGTTCATCGTGTTTTTCCTATTTTATTTTCTGAAAGATGCGTTGTTCGTCTTATGAAACTTGTTTCAATGTTATAACTCGGGTGTGCAACGTGAGTCGGTTATAATAATAAGGAAAGTCTAGACAGTTTCGTATTAAGGTAGTTAATTCGCCACAGAATTACGAATATGCATGATTTCTATAATTATTATTGATATTTTTTCATAGATGGCTCCACATATGTAATTTATTGGCGATTCTTAATGTCGTACCACGAAATAATGGATCACTTGAAACTATTTATACGTGTATTTACGCCACATATAGTATAGCAAAACAAAAACTCCGTGGCCTGTAGTCCTCAAGCGAACTATACCGACCGAGAGACCGCTGCTTGTCGGCGAAGTTGGTGCCAACCTAAGGGGATAGTGGGTGTCGCGTGGTCAGCGCAGAGGATCCCCACGGCCGTCAATCTAGGGTTTTCAGACCGGAGCCGCTATTTCCTTTAAATAGCTCCTCAGTTATCCTCACGAGGCTGAGAGGACCCCGTTCCAGACCCACTTTTCCTCAGAAAATCTGATAGCGCCGGAAATCGAACCCGAGATCTCTGGATCTGTAGCCACAAAATCTGACCACCAGATCACAGAGGCGGTCCCAAAGTGCCAAAAGTCATGGAATAGGTACCTAGTATCGTGTAGGACCCCCTCTAGCCCGGCGAAGTGCAGCAACTCGACGTGGAATCGATTCCACAAGTGGTCGGAAGACCTCTGGAGAGATGTTGAGCCATGCCGTCTGGATAGCCGCCCACAGCTCCCTGGTATTTGTAGGTGCACGATTTTGGGTGCGAATGGACCTCTCCACCGCGTCCCATAAATGCTCGATTGGGTTCATGTCGCGCGAACGTGGTGGCCACACCATTCGTCGGAACTCTCCAGAATGCTCCTCCAACCAATTCTGGACAACTCCGGTCACAACTGACTCACAACTGACACTGCTCTGGGAATTCCCAAGCCGTCAAGGGACAGTGGCGCCACTTAAAAATAAATTTACATACTGCTATCCCATGACTTTTGTCAATTTATATATATATATATTCACTGCTTCTACAGTCCCCTTGGGCCCTGGCCTCTGATTTTTTCAGTTTCGTCATTATATTACAGATGGTAGGACTCCTTAAACGGGTGTTCAGCTAGTCGCAAGGCGTCTACCTAAACAGAGAACACAAACAGAATAAATAAATACACATACCAAACATCCATACCTTGTGTGGGATTCNTCGAGTCTATGAGCTTCCAGAAAACAATTTTGCTAAACCTGAGCAAATCTTGGTTTTTATAATTTATTTCATATATTTTTAAAACTAAATTTCTTGTGGAAATATTTTAAGCGTGGTAGTAACAGATAATAAAGCTGTCCCCAATTAAGTACCACGCTCCACGAGGACATACAGGTATAAGAAAGTAATCAATTATCATGTTCCGCCTAACGCAACACAGAATTTATAACATTCATATTGTTTTATTAAATTCACAACATGTTTCGACTATTTTATCTGGTCATCATCAGGTGAATACAAATGCTCAAAAAATGCAAGAGGCTTTACCTCTCATATGGGCCCATATTTACAATGATTTCTGTTTGGTTACAGTATTAGCATGGGTAAAATCCACGTATAAAAAGTTAAGTGCGGATTAAGTAAAATTGAACAACCCTTGAGTGAATTAGGATAAATGAGTCTGGAGCTACAAGGGTGTGATCCCTTATTCCGCTTGTTGCTGGGTGTTTGGTGTCGAAGGTGTTAACGTGTGACGCTTAAGAATTGTCTGATTGATTTTTGCTAGCCTAACTAGTCTGTGACCTTTACTCTTGAACTGTGTAGCTATCTATCCTGTAGATATAGTTTTTCTAAACGCTGCAGTAAACGTAAGGGCAAAAAATTTGTCCCCATGCTTAAATAATTAAAAACCATGACATGTAGACTCATCGGGGGAGTTGAGATATAGCTCCATACATTAGTAACCTCTGCGTAATATAGAGGTGAGTGTTCAGCTTCATTTCTGATCACTTTACATCTAGAAAAATATCCAGGTACTGACTTAATAGAAGGCTGGGTGGGCCTCAGTGCCAGTCTGAACTCTGTGGAGAAGAGATAAAACTTTCATCCCTGCAAGGAATCGAATAGCAGTTTCCCAGCCGTTTAGCTATAGCAGCTGTGAAGAAGATAGACATCTCTTTCATCTTTCGTGCTCGTAGCGTATTCGCTATGCCGACTGAGCCATCCTAGCTTCCTAAGCTTGATTATAGCTCTGACCCTAAGAAGTACATATAGATATAGTACGTATACATGTGTTTATGCAGCATTCGAAAGGCAGATGAAAATACTGAATTTAATTCTTATCTCTCTTATATTTCAGACGATATGGCCCTAATTTTCATAAATATATTTTAGGCACTGTGCCTAATATTAGGCAGAGAATTTTTAAAATTGGTAATTACTCTTCTTCTTCTTCTTCTTCTATGGCGCAACAGCCCGATGTCGGGCCTTGGCCTCCCCTATCACGCCCCTCCATTTCTCTCTATCCTGCGCTGCTCTCTTCCAGTTCCTTACGCCCATTAACTTCTTTGCATCTTCTTCCACAGCATCAATCCATCTAGTTCTTGGTTTCCCAGCACGTCTCCTACCACCTATTGTATTGTATAATATTTTCTTTGGGATACGCTCCTTAGCCATTCTCTGTACATGCCCAGCCCATTGCAATCTTTTAAGCTTTATCGTCACTGAGATTTCTGGCTCCTTATATAATTTGTATAACTCTTTATTATATCTTATTCTCCATATCACATTCTCTTTTATTGGTCCATAAATTCGTCTTAGGATTTTCCTCTCGAAAGAATTGATGACTGATTCCTCTTTCTTGTTTAGCGTCCAACCCTCACATCCATAATAAAGCACCGGTCTTATCATTGTTTTATATATTTTTATTTTAATCGCTCGGTGTATATCTTTTGATCTAAAAACTGATAGTAACGAGAAATATGCATTATTCGCTAGTTTTACTCTTTTTGTTATTTCATGATTTTCCTCTCCATCTTTGTGGAATTTCGATCCTAAATATATGAAGTCTTCAACTATTTCTATCCCGTCCCCTTCCATGTTAATTTCTCCAGTTTGCCTTGGATTCCTTCTAGACTGTATCAGCATTTTAGTTTTATTTACATTCACCTCTAAGCCAGTTGTTTTTGCTATGGTTTTTATTTCTTTATATGTCTCCTTCATTGCTCTTAGGGATCTCAATACTATAATAATAGCATCCGCATACGCCCTTATTTGGGTTTGTTTATACGCTATTGTGTTCCTTGTGTGTACATTACATTTCCTCAGTATATAGTCCAATACCAAATTAAACAGTGAAGGTGCCAAACCATGACCCTGTTTTAATCCTTGATTTGTCTTAAAGCATTCTGTTAACTGGTTCTGGATTTTAACTTGATTGATTGTTTCTGTCATGGTTAAGTTTATTATTCCACTTCGGTAATTACCCTAGTACTTAATTATTTCTGCATATTTGCACAATAAAGTACCAACATTCTCTAGAAAATTTATAGTTATGAAATAAAATAAATTTTTACTGATTTTGACGGAAAGATATTAACATATATTTCTCACGTTTTCTTCTTCTGGAAGAAACTATGTTTTAAATGTAAATATGGTAAAATTAATGGAGAAGATATATTTATTTTTATAAAAGGATCCTTTATCTCACTTTCAGATAATTTGACATGCTCAAATAAGTTAGTGTTGAAATATCGACTGTTCCGTCTGTCGGTTCTTTCCTCCCTTTTAAAGGGAACACTGTTAAGAGAGAAGCATTTACTATTGAATTTAATTACATTATATTACGGGTTACTGTAGCTCATTCTATAATATTTGCTGATAATAGCTTGAACTGTACATATCATGCGAGCAGAGAATCAACAGTTAAAATACTTACTTACTCATGGAGCTGAGCCCTTCCTGAGGAACCGCCAATTCCACAGCTACTCAAGAATTTCCAAGCATTTTATGGAACCCAAAGGTTCATTACCGCGTTCATAAGAGCCCTCAACTGGTCCCTATGATGAACTAGATCAATCCAATCCATACCATCCCAAACTATCTCTCTTAGATCCATTCTAATATTATCCACCCACCCACGCCTTAGTCTTCCCAGTGGTCTCTTTCCTCGTGGCATTCCCACCAATATCCTATAGGCATTCCTCGTCTCCGCCATTCGTGCTACATGCCCTGCCCACCTTATCCTCCTTGACTTGATCATTCTAATTATACTTGAAGAAGAGTATACGTTTTGAAGCTCCTCATTATGCAGTTTTCTCCAACCTCCTGTCACTTCATCTCTCTTCGGTCCAAATGTTCTCCTCAACACCCTGTTCTCAAACATCATGAATCATGAATTAGGTACAGGATTTTTCGTACATAAGAGAATCGTATCAGCAGTTAAGAGGGTAGCGTTCATGAGTGATAGGATATCATATATAATACTAAAAGGTCTCTGGTGTGATATCATCATTATTGATGTTCACGCTCCAACAAAAGATAAAATTGATGACATAAAGGACAGGTTCTATCAACAATTAAAATACAAATAATAATGTTGAAACCAGTTGTGGTACAAGAATGAGAAATGTGGTCCAAGATGGAAGAGATACAGCTGTATTAAATTAGTGGGAGTGGAAATGTATGGGCTAGCAACTGAGAAAATAGCATGAAGAATCATAAATAATAAAAAATCTAAGGAAACATAATTCTTGTAACAGATATTAAGGGAGTGCACGAGAGTAGCTGAGGCATATAAGAATAAACCAAAGAGGAATGGCCAGCTTTGGATGCAAGCCAGGAGGTAAAAAAACAGTCATAAGTCCATCACTGAGATGCCTTGAAGATGTAGAGAGTTATATACGAGTGCTGAACCTGAAGAGATGGGTACAGAAGGTGAATAATAGTGAATCATGGGCGTCTCTCGTAAAGGAGATCTAGGTTCTAATACGGTCTTACAGCCAAGGAGCAAATAAGTATATCATACACATCATATGATATAAAATGTTATTTGAAGACGTTCGTGTAAATATTGGTTGACTGTTCCAGTTAATAAAAAAAAGATCAATATATTACCGCTTTAAAACTATATGCACCACGTGCTTTAATAATAAAATAATGAATTTATGTGCATGACTCTCAGAATCATCACCATTGGCCCGTTCTTAGCCATAACCCCCCTTAGAATATTATGCCAGATTTATTTATACCCCATCTGGTTTTCAATTTTGGTTTTAATTTCGCAACAATAATTTTTTACAGAGCAATCCCCGCGTCCAAACCTCAGTCGGAAGGACCAGGTCTCTCTGTATTTATACACCCCCCTCCTCCTTCTATGACTAGAAAAATAAACAACGATTATTTCCCTAAATATCATTAACCGATTAGTGTTTGTAATGTGGACTCAACGTTTTCTGTGAAGTAGGAACTGAGTTAGAGAAGTTTCATGCTTCAATTGGTTAAACAACTGAAACGGAACTTAAAATTGCCCCAAGTTAAATGTTATTACTGTATTTTCTGTACACCAGATAAAGTGTGTACATCATCGTAAGCCGCTTGTCAAAGCCTCGTTTGTAAAAGAGGCTTTGTGCAGCTTTTCCTTTGCTCCAATTTACCAGCAGTAACTCCGAGTGAAGATTGTGCAGTGATATAAATTAATTTTGAGAGCCTAACGTGTATAGAGACTGATTACATTTTCAGTGCCCTACGGTCAGGTTGTAGGACAGGGTATGGTTTCACAAGAAAACAGGAAATCGAGCTAAACAAACTTCCTTACTCTGTAACCTGTCAGGTGCAGAGTCATAGATGAAGGCCGGTCAAGGCAGAGGATGTGATATTGTTCTGCCTTGTCACGGATATCGCATACCTCAGGTGGGCTTTCATGGCTCAGTATAGAAAGCAATGGTGAAATCAAGTTCAGCAAGACAGAATTGAAGATACCTTGAGAAAATCGATTATTCTGTCTCTAAAATATCTCTGAGTTTCCGTCGTCATCAGATAGTGACGTAGATAGTTACAACATCATTATGAAGTTACTAAATTAAAATTTTGAAATATGGAACCAGCATCGCCACAGCGAAGATCCCGCTGAGTGCGCGGGAGTTTTCTTCTGTGATTGCCTACACAAAATGTATGACGTATACTGAGATAATTTTAGACCGACGTCGTTAATATCAATGCTCATTAACTATCCTCCTGAAACAGAGAACTAATTTTCCTAGCACCTGATGTGTCATGTATTACATAAATTTCTATATAAATTTGTTAATAGTAACATCATTTAAAATTTAGGAACGTCTCTTCTGTAAAATATGAGGTCGACTTATGTACAGGAACGAGAAATAAAAATGCTTGTAGATACCATGAACAAATTCCTACATTTCTTTTTTCTCGTACCTTCAATAGTGTTTCGTGTAAAAGAAAGTTCTATTCGTGCCTTTTCGTAGAGGCACTGAGATCAGGCTGTGTAGAAGGGGCCCTAGCAGGGCCATTCTGTTCAGGCCCCTAGACGTGGTGTGTCCCCAAATATAAAAAAAAAAAAACTCTGTGGCTTGAATCCGCAAGCGAACTATACCGAACGAGTAACCGCCGCTTGTCGGGGAAGTTTGTGCCAACCTTAGCCGGAAATCGAACCCGGACCTCTGGATATGTAAGCAGGAACTCTGATCACGAGGCCACAGAGGCGCTCGTCCCCAAATATACACTTACTTAATTTAAAAAGTATAGCCAGTAAGTAAAAACGCGGGAATTCAACTTAATTGAATAATTAGCTTGTTACTCTTGGTACTCATAGATGTTTCTTTGAAATAAAATACGATTTTTTTTTCGATTTTGGTATATATTAAATATATTTATATATTTGTCTAGCTTTCGTAGCCGGCTTAGAGCCCAATATTTTTGACTGGTCCGGGCTGCATCTCTTATTTTATATCAGTAATATTTACCAGTCTAACCTCGCACTTCAGTCAGTATCCTCTTGCTTTATTTTAATTTTCTTATGAAACTGCACGTTTACTTTCTACGACTTTGAGCAGACGCTAATGCGNGCTACCAGTATTTAAACCCACCCTCAAATCCATCACGAACTTTTCGTTTTCAATAAAATTTCACCTACGAAGAAAGACTTACCTTAGAGAGGTGGTATAACTCTTCGTCAGGTCCTTTTAGCAGTTTCTATGTAACATATGAGAGCCTACATCTACTATGAAACTATGGAATATAACTGTAGTTAAACAGATCTAATTTTGTAGCGAACAAAATCATTACATAAAGATAGTTAACAGATGATCTGAAAATGTGGCACAGTTTATATATTTGGGAACGACAGTAACAAATCAAAATTCGATTCAGGAGGAAATTAAGATGCAATTGAAGTTGGGTAATGCTTGTTACTATTCAGTCCAGAACCTTTTGTCTTCTTGTCTGTTGTCTAAAAGCATAAAAATTGCAATATACAAGACTGTAATTGTGCCTGTGGCTTTTTATGGGTATGAAACTTGGTTTCTGACATTAAGGGAGAAACATAGGCTGAGTGTGTTTGAGAACAGGTTATTGAGGAGAATATTTGGACCGAAGAGAGATGAAGTGACAGGAGGGTGGAGAAAACTGCATAATGAGGAGCTTCATAACTTGTACTCTTCTCCAAGTATAAATAGAATGATCAAGTCAAGGGGGATGAGATGGGCAGGTCATGTTGCATGAATGGGGGAGAAGAGGAATGCATATACGATATTGATGGGAAAGCCAGAAGGAAAGAGACCACTGGTAAGGAAAGACATAGGTGGGTTGACAACATTAGAATGGTTCTTAGAGAGACAGGATGGGATGGTATGGACTGGATTGATCTGGCTCAGGATAGGGACCAGTGGAGGGCTTTTGTGAACATGGTAATGAACTTTCAGGTTCCATAAATGCTGAGAAGTTCTTGAGTAGCTGCACAACTGGCGGCTTCTCAAGAAGGCGTAAGTTCCATGAAGTTAATTAATTTAATACAGAGTTTAGTGCCATTCCATGAAATTAAGCATGTAAAGATTAATGGATTGCTGTGTCCTGTAACTAATATAAAGTCTGGTAAGAATTTTATATCGTGAAAAATGGCTAATTGCAGGCCTGATTTATTCTCAAGTGAGACTGGGGGTTTGATAGTTCCCCCCCCCCCCATGCTGATAAACAGTAACCGACTTTTAGTCACTCCTGATTTACAATAAGTTGTAGAAACAGGATAAGTCTCTTCAGACTGATTGAGTGATGCATGACGTTTATTACTTTTATCTAATACAATTTGATTTCTAGGCTGGAAACTTCATGTCCTATATGAAAACCAGCGTGTCTTCCATTTTTTAGGTTTAGTCAAACATCGTTAGGTTTAGTCAGTATCGTATGAAAACTATAATGTGGCAGTCCAAAATTCCCCTGCAATTGTATCTATTTACTATTATTAATTAGTTAAGACTAAAATGTCATTAGTTCATTTTTTAGTAAATCAGCTGAAGCAATATCTATTCTCTGCTCCATATAACATACATAACATACACTCATCTCTGCTGAATGAGTGAGTTCTGAGCATCATATTTTAGGACCTCAATGTTTCTAAGGCTTTTCAGTATTTTTGTAATATCCAGGTAATTCCTCCGAGAGTACATTCATTTATACTATTGTCACGTGTTGGGTGTATAAGGCGACAAATAAATTCACGCCGTGCTGGATCTAGCGAATTTTATTTCACATTCGCTCTTACAATCACACAAATTACAATCTGACAATTACTGCCATCGGCAGTATCACAAATACTAGTCTGCAAATAACTGCCGGCTTACTCGGAACTAACCGCTGGCTAGAATGAGAACTGAGAACTGTCGTCGGCGGCTGTGTAGCTCCCTTATAAACCCTCAGCAGGGCAACGAGAAAACAACCACATAGTAGACATCACTGTTGCTACCGTCGTCTATCGCAACCACTGTTTATCCGCGTGCATAGCGACCAGTGTGCTGGTACTCGGCTCACTTAGGCTCCGCTCGGCAGGTCGCCGTGGGGAGAGTGGCGGGGTGATGACTCGCCTATTACCGTAGTAACGAGAGCGCTACGTTACCACCACGTGCCGCTGGGGAGGTAGGGGGTCCTCCATTGCGCAACATGTCACACTGCTCCTTCCTTAAGGCTGTTCATCCCGAATAGCCTAACGGTGCTTCCCCCGTTCCTTTTCTCTGGAGGCTGTTCTTGCAGCATCTTCTTTGTGTCCTGCTATTGTTTCTCCTCTACCCGTTGCTCTGCTCTCCAACCGCTACATCTTCCCCCTTTTTATGATTGCTCGTCTCGAGCAGCTCAGTGATAAGGCGCGAGCCGGTCGAGGTGTACAACCAACATCCTCGACCTAGGGGTCTTCTGGATTCGGTATACCACATCATTTATCCGGGTCACTACTTTG
>NW_019727096.1:2177038-2211854 GCF_002891405.2 Cryptotermes secundus
GTGGATGCCCTGTAAGCTAGGAGAAAGAGGGGTAACCTCTCATCCCAGTCCCTTTGGTGCGATGCGGCGACCTTCCGCAAGTGCTCCTCGATGGTCTTGACGTAGCGTTCCACCATTCCATCCGACTGTGGGTGCAGGGGTGTGGTGCGCGTCTTGCGTACTCCCAGGCGTTGCTAAACTTCTTTCAGTAGATGAGACTCGAAGTTACGGCCTTGGTCACTGTGCAACTCCCGAGGTATGCCGAAGCGGCAGAAGAAGTTGGCAACCAGAACTTCCGCTATTATTGAATCCTCCTGATACGGGATGGCATACATTTCCGGCCACTTGGTGAAGTAGTCCATAGCGATCAGTAAGCATCGGTTTCCTTGGTAGCTTCGTGGGAAGGGCCCTGCGATATCAATGGCTACTCTCTCGAATGGAGCCCCGATTTTATACTGGTGCATTTGTCCACGATTCCTAGTCCGCGGTCCCCGGCTGGCTGCACATGTGTCACACTGGCGACACCATTTCTCAATATCGGTTCTTGCTTGGAGCCAGTAGAATCTCTGCCGAACCTTATTCAGAGTTTTGTTGACACCGAAGTGACCTCCTGACGGTCCACCGTGCAGTTCGCTCAGAACATCCTTCACCCTGCTCCGAGGAATAATTATCTGAGCTACTTGACGTCTTCCGGTGGCGGATTCCCAGTCGCGCTCTAGTACGCCGTTTCTAACAGCGAGCGATTTCCACTGGGCCCAGTAGCTTTTGTACGTGGGACTCCGATCCGCGATGTCCTGCCATTTCTGTCGTTGGCCGTTTTCTACTTCCCGTAGAATAGGCCCTATGTCTGTGTCTTCTAGCTGTTCCTCTCTTAGGGTAACCGGGTCCCAGCCGGCTGCCGGTAGGGTTCCAATAGCGCGTATTTGCTTTACCTCTGTCCGCGTCTCAACTTTATGGCAGTGCGCACATTTCTCTTGGCAGGGTCGTCTAGAAAGGGCGTCGGCGTTGCTATGTTTCCGGCCCTGACAATGCGCCGAAGTAAAGTTATACTCCTGAACACGCTGTATCCAGCGCGCAGTTTGCCCTTCTAATTTCCTGAAACTCATAAGCCAGGTAAGCGCAGAGTGATCCGTTCGCAGATAGAACTCTTGTCCGTAGAGGTACTTGTGAAAATGTTCCAGTGACCTCACTATGGCGAGTAGTTTTCAAGGGTAACGTTGTAGTTTCTCTCTGCTTTGTTTAGCGTCCTGCTGAAGTAAGCTATAACACGCTCTTGTCCGTCTTGCATTTGAGAGAGTACTCCTCCAATACCGACATTACTTGCATCTGTGTCCACAATGAATTTCTCTCCTGGCTGTGGGTAGGCAAGAATAGGGGCAGAACATAGGGCATCCTTTAGTGTCTGAAAAGAGGCCTCCATTTCTTGAGTCCACTGGAAGGTTTGTTTTTCTTCCGTTAGTTTCGTTAGTGGTTTCGCAATGTTGGAAAACCCTGAAATAAATCGCCTGTAATACGCGCACAGTCCCAGAAAGCGTCTAACTTTATGTTTATCCTTCTGGGTCGGCCATTCTCGCACGGCTTTCAACTTCTCCGGGTCGGTGGATATCCCTTCTCGTGATACAATATGCCCGAGGTACCTGACCTCTTCCTGCAAAAGTTGACACTTTTCCGGGTTAAGTTTCAGATGTGCTTCTCGGAATCTCTGAAACACATTACGTATGTTGAGAATGTGCTCTTGGAATGTGCGGCCTATTACGATCACGTCGTCCAAATACGCAAGGCATGAATCGTACGTGAGCCCTCGTAGGACTGTCTCCATTAGCCTCTCGAATGTTGCCGGGGCATTGCAGAGGCCAAAGGGCATGACCGTGAACTGCCATAGCCCTTGCCCTGTCGAAAACGCTGTTTCTCTTTGTCGTCTGGGTGTACATCGACTTGCCAATAGCCACTCTTTAAATCGAGAGTTGAAAACCATTTGGCTCCGGCCAGCGTGTCCAGGGTGTCGTCAATGCGGGGTAGTGGAAAGCAATCCTTTATGGTGACGTCGTTCAGCTTTCTGTAGTCCACACAGAAACGGAGCTCCCCATTCTTTTTCCTGACCAAAACAACCGGGGATGACCAAGGGCTGTCCGATTCTTCTATAACCCCCTGTCCTCTCATGTTGTCGAGCATATCCTTCACTTCCGCTTGTTTTTCCAGGGGTACTCTCCTCGGTGGCCGTCGAATTGGCCGGGCTTATCCCGTGTCTATGCGGTGATATACTCTGTTTGTCCTTCCATAATCTTCGTTGTCTTGTGCGAAGATATCGGCGTACTCGGACACGAGATTTTCTAACTCTTGAAATTCTGCGGGGCTTAGGTGTGGCTTGGCCGCTGTGGTCAGGTTCGCTAATTTCGGTGTTAGACCTGGTGCTGGTGGCTGCCCCACCTCGGGCAAGGCCACGAGTGTTACTGGCTCACAGTGCGCCAGAGGAAATCCTCTCCTGAGCTTTTGGTCCTTGTGGGTAACATTCATGACCCTCACTGGTACTGCTTGACAGTCCTGAACTAGGGTCCTGGCTACGTAGATTCCTTCAGGCGTATGGGCCTGGGGGCTTGGTTCTACTAGACCATTCTCTACTCCCAGGTGATTCTTCATTTTAGCCATCACTATTCCCTCGCTCCGTGCGGGTATCACATGGTCCTTTGCCACTACTAAGTTAGAAGGACGGGGTCCTGCCCCAGGACTCCATAACGATACTTCTTCTTCCGCCAGACATAGAGTTTGGCGCCCTATATCCACTGACGCATCATAGGCGCGCAGTATGTCTAGTCCCAGGATGAGCTCATCGGTGATATTCGCGACGAAAACCCACATTGTAATAGGTTGGCGCCCTAGGGTAAGGGTCAACAGAACTTCTTTCAGTATGGGTAGGGATCCTCCAGACACGGTCTGCAGCGTGAAATCTGGATTTGGCTGTTTTTCAGGCCATCCGGTGGCGATATCCGGTCTTACTACCGTGACGTATGCTCCAGTGTCCACTGTCACCTGGCACGGCTTATCACCGACCCATCCATGGGTGACAAGACTGGTGTTGGCTTTCTCCGTCATGTCGGTGAGTGCATAGTGTGGGGGCCTTAACGCATATGCCTGCGTTCGCCCTTCTCCGCCGGCCGTCGCTCGTTTCCCGACGGTTGGTCGTTTCTCCACCTTGTTTCCTTGTTGTTTCTGATTTCACAGGCGATTCCCGTTTATTTCTTGGAGGTCCTTCTTTTCGGTCCTGGTGCTGTCTATTGTCATCTCCTCGTTGGGTGGGGGGCGATCGGAACTTGGTGCTATCTCCGTGAGGCCTGGCTGCTACCAGCACCGGCTGCAGCTCTAACGCTTGTCGGAGGGCCTCGTTTACCGCCTTCTCCCCTCCCAGCAGCAGCTGGATCTTTATATCGGCATCTCGTATTCCGTATACGAAGGCNTCTCCGCCGGCCGTCGCTCGTTTCCCGACGGTTGGTCGTTTCTCCACCTTGTTTCCTTGTTGTTTCTGATTTCACAGGCGATTCCCGTTTATTTCTTGGAGGTCCTTCTTTTCGGTCCTGGTGCTGTCTATTGTCATCTCCTCGTTGGGTGGGGGGCGATCGGAACTTGGTGCTATCTCCGTGAGGCCTGGCTGCTACCAGCACCGGCTGCAGCTCTAACGCTTGTCGGAGGGCCTCGTTTACCGCCTTCTCCCCTCCCAGCAGCAGCTGGATCTTTATATCGGCATCTCGTATTCCGTATACGAAGGCTTTTCCTGCCTCCTTTCCTATGTGGTCAGGAGGTAGATTGGGGTAGGCACGACGGGAAAGGAGTTCAATGGCCGTGGCAAAGTCTTGCAGGGATTCTCCAGGTCCCTGCGTCCTCGTTCTTAATTGGCAGTGGTAAGCAGCTGCAAAGTTTTGGTCCCCGAAACGGTCCTCTAGAGCCTGAAGTGTTTCCTCATAAGTCGTATTTGTCGGAATGCCGGGTAGTATTTCCGCCACCCGACCCTTGAGGGCAGTAATTAGGTATGTCGATTTTTCCCGGTCCGACAATTGGTTGTGTTCTGCCACGGTATCGAATTGTCGCCGGAACACGCTCCACGTTGAATTCCCGTTGAATGTCGGTGGCTGAGCTGTGCTCATGCTGACCGTGATTCCCCGCTCGGTCCTCGTCTGTACTACTTCCAACCGGGCCTGGAATTCGCGTTTGGTTTCCTTAATTGCTGCACAGGTTTTCGTTAGTTCTTCCTGGAGATTTCGTTTGTCGTGTTCAACGATCGCCAAAATGTTTTCAACTCTGTGTTGGATTTTATCAAATCTGACCGCATAGATCGTATTTCGGCCTTGATTTCTTTCTTGTCGGCCTTCCTATCGGCCGCCGCCTTTTATTGATTGGCGTCTAATTTGGATATTAAATCTTCTTTGTCTGTCTTCCTATTTTCTTGCATGGCCTTCATCTCTTTAAGCATATCGTCTTTATCAGTTTTCCTATCGGCGTATAATTTTGACAGCATGATTGAATTGATTGAAATTGATTGAATTCTAACTTCGCCAGGAAATCTTCTCTGTCTTTTTTTCGGTTGGCTTCCATTCTGTCTTCCTTCCGCACTAGGTCGGCATCTGCTTTCACTTGGTTTGCCCTAATCTCTTTCAGCATTTCTTCCTTCTCCGCCTTCCTTTCTTCCTTCTCGATTTTTCTATCGGCCTCTGCCTTCGCCAGCATTTCGATTATCTGCTGCATCTCCATTTTGTAGCAGTAAAATATTCGATGCACAACAATTTCTTTGTGGCGTGTTTAAGCTTGTAAACTCACTTCTGACGGTCACGTGTGTAAGTTCGATCCCACTTCTGACACCAGTGTGTCACGTTTTGGGTGTATAACGCGACAAATAAATTCACGCCGTGCTGGATCTAGCGAATTTTATTTCACATTCGCTCTTACAATCACACAAATTACAATCTGACAATTACTGCCATTGGCAGTATCACAAATACTATTCTGCAACTAACTGCCGGCTTACTCGGAACTAACCGCTGGCTAGCATGAGAACTGAGAACTGTCGTCAGCGGCTGTGTAGCTCCCTTATAATCCCTCAGCAGGGCAACAAGAAAACAACCACGTAGTAGGCATCACTGTTGCTACCGTCGTCTATCACAACCACTGTTTATCCGCGTTGCATAGTGACCAGTGTGCTGGTACTCGGCTCACTTCGGCTCCGCTCGGCAGGTCACCATGGGGAGAGTGGCGGGGTGATGACTCGCCTATTACCATAGTAACGAGAGCGCTACGTTACCGCCACGTGCCGCTGGGGAGGTAGGGGTCCTCCGTTGCACAACATGTCACACTATTATATAACTACCACCCAGAATTTTCCAGTTTTAGGAAATTAGGCATGACTCTGTACATGAGCTGTATACAGGATATTTCATAAAGACCTGACTGATTTCAAGTACTTATGTCTCTGAGTACAATTTATGAATAGTAAAACTTCAAACACATATTAGCTCAGAAAGATGTCAAGATTTGATTCCAAGTGCTGCAAGTTACAAATTAAAATGTTCAAGGTACAAGTTACATGTTAGCTGGGAAAGATGTCAAGATTTGATTCCAAGTGCTGCAAGTAACAAATTAAAATGTTCAAGGTACAAGTTAGAAATTATCCATCTGTGCACCTGTATGAACATAGCAAACTTCTGCAGCAAACTGGAGAAGCGCTGTCTTACCAGGATATCTGAAGAGCCCAATTACATATGACATTTGATCTATTACCACATCTAAGGTAATGTCTGAAAGATAAATGCTTGAAATCGGTTAAGTCTTTATGAAACATCTCATACTAATAAATTATGATTATACAATATAGAATCCTTCTACTTTTCCACAAATTTTAAGTAGTGTCTGAAGTGGATTAATCAAGAACAACACTAAATAATGTGTGCATTCAAATTGTTTTCATTTCATTAAGAAAATGATTGAATTTTCATGATACCAACAAGAATTCTGAAATATCACAATGTGATCCTGTCCAGACAAATGAGTGTGTAATACGTATAATGTTGAAGATTTTTATCTTCTGGCTTAACATGTCATGTAGTTCATTATGTGCCAGAAGACAGAAACCTTCATAGCCACTGTTTTAAGAACCTCAAATCCTACGCACTGTCATGTTATCTTTACTGTCAGAGTTGTTTCTTATATTTACAGCACCACTGATGTTAAACATTACAGAAGAAACCGAAGCAAGTATTAGTGATGATGAGTTCATTGTTAATTCAGCTGATTCTGATTCTACATGGGATACCTTTGAAACAAGTAAGTCAGACACTGAGATCCAAATGATTACAGGACTTATGTAAATAATCCTCAAAATCTGTATGACTGGACATTCTCAATACATTTAAAACATAAGTTGTAAGCTCTATAGTTCTCTTTGATCAGATTGTATTTAACTGTTTGAAATTTCAGATATTTTTAAATAAAATAAAACTCTGTCAGTGAAGTACTTAGAAAAAAATATAAAGATGTTCTCTCTCTTTTTTTAAACTATTTTACAACTCTGTCAACATCTATACTACATAGCATCAAATGGTAGGATGACTGATGAATTGGAAAGTGTTTGGAAGGAAGTGGTCATGGCCAAATTGAGGTACAAAATTTGCCTGGATTGACTGAGGAAAAGCATGGAAAAATTAAATGTGAACAGCCAGATTCCCAGCTTAAATTTTAACCAAGAACATTCTAAACATGAGTCTAGAACGTTACAACTATTCCAGCTCATTAGAAAGATGTTCGTAAATGTGACACTTAAGAAACATGTAGAAAACCTCAGAGTGAAGGTCAGTCTTGTATTCATGTTGGCAAGTTGCTGTTAGATTTCATTAGTTATGCCATATTACAGTTTATAGGAACATTTACTGTGAAACTGGAAGGAGTATAAATATTACCATGTAAACTGCATATGAAGTTAAAGAAATTTACGTAAACCACAATTTAAAACTGCATATTGTGTTTCTTAAGGTGAGCATCAATTTAGGAAAATGAGCAGGAAATATTCCTTGGTCCTTCTCAGCTCTTAAACGCATCTATTTATTTTTATGGACGAAATAATACCCATAGAAATATCCTGGTTTGTTTCTGTTAGTTATACATATACATAATGTTTGATTTTATTCAAATAACACAAGAGATTTAAGGATTATTCGTTGGAGATGAAGGAAAAAATATGAAAATGACTTATGTGACTCCATTTTATTTCAACTGTAATTAAGTGTCTAATTAAATAAAATGTCCAAAGAAATTCTGAAACGTTCTAACAGTGATGAATTATACTAAGCACCACTAGCTTTTTGAATTTTGTCCATTGTCAGGTATTCTAAATCAGAACACAACATTTTGGAAGCAGCTCCAGCTCCCAAAAATTGATATCTGATTCAGAATGTCTGATAACAAACAAAGTCCAAAAAGTTTATAGGGTTAAGTAAAATGTTCAAACATTATAATTTTCAGATAGCAGACATGACATACTGTGTGTTACCTGTGTCTGTTCTGTTATAGCCATACTGATATTGTATTATCCCTCATTTAGTATGATTTTTATTATATAACAAACAAATACAAACAAATTTGTGTAATAATAAAAGCTACTTCTTAAGAACATGCTATTCAGATTCAATTCGTATTTTTTCTTGTGCAGTTGCTGCGCCCAAAGATGGTCAAGGATATGTAGAAGTGGTCATTGGAGGTCTGACAGCCATCATGTTACTTCTACTGATTGTTTTTGTGGTGATCCTTGTTCTGAGTAAACGTCAAAAGCTGCAGGGCTCTCCTACCATCCTCAGGAATCCATTCGGTGTTACTATAAATATGAAGGTACTGTTAGCACTTTACTCATTTTTTTTATTACTAGCAGGGTGGGACTAAGTCCCTTGTACTGCGGCCACTTTTGGCCTATTGTACCAGCCCCAGATGATAGGTGAGGGCGATTGTGGAGCAATTGGTGGAATGAAGATTGGCAGGGGAAACCGAAGTACTCGGAAAAAACCTACCCCAGCGCCACTTTGTCCACCACAAATCCCACTTGACCAGACCCGGGATCGAACCCGGGCCGCCGCGGTGGGAAGCCAGCGACTAACCGTTTGAGCTATGGTGCAACCTTAGAACTTTACTCATAAATTAGATAAAACATATTTCTTTTTATTTGTTCATTTAGGACTCACGAGAAGATTTATGTACTGCAAGTATGAGATTACATTTACAGTGGAACCTCACTTAACGAGCATAATTCGTTCCAGAATCTTACTCGTAATGCGAAACACTTGTTAAGGGAAACAATTTTTTCCATATAAATTAATGTAAAATACGATAATGCGTTCCATGCCGAAAAAAATACTCAAAAAATGTTATGTATAACGTTTATTCAAAGAAAATTATATATACATTGTTAAGGAGCGTGAATCATCTTCATCTTTTCTTCTGTGCGGAATGAACCAACCTGGAANGTGAATTCGATATGCAGAAAACAAAAACAAAAACAAAAACAAAAAAAATTGGAAATAATTAGTTTATTATTTATGATGCATATCTAATTCTTTTTTACTAGAAAGCTGTCTAGAGACATTTGTTTTTGCTGACGCCTCAAAATTTGGTGAAAATGCGACAGAGCATTATCGTTAAATAAATTTGTAGCGTGCATAGCCACTGCCTTATTAGGGTGATGCTTCTCAATGTACGATGCAACAGTTTCCCATGCTTTCAGCATTTCTCTTATTGCGCCAGAAGAGTGTTGCTTTGCTGTTACCTCCTCCTCCTCCTCCTCTGACAAACTGTCCTCCACAACTTCTTGCTGTGAAACACAATGAGACTCCAAATCGTGCAAATCGTTGATGCAGACCAATTGTATGTGCGTGCTAGATCAGCCACGCTCACACCTTTTTCTCGCTTTTCAATGAATTTACGTTTCATTTCTACGGTTACTTTTATTCTCTTATGGCTGTCTTTTTGCGGTTTTATCTTCGGGGACATTTTTGCAAGGGTTATTAAATTTTGTACAAAAAAATCACAAATAATATATCTGAACACAAGTTTGGAAAAATGTGTGATCACAAGTGACACTAAGATGTTAGCAGAACGAGTGCCAAACACAGCCTGATGTAACAAGCGCACAATCCGGGACTTCCCCTCTCGTCACTCATTATGCAAAACGTTCGTTAAGCAAGTCAATTCTTTACAATTTGTTTTGCTCGTTATGCGAATTACTCGTTATGAGAGGTGCTCGTTAAGCGTATTCTTGTGGTATCTGGTACCTCTTTATTTTGTGCAATTCTAGAAACTCCTCATTCTCAAAATACCATTAAATTTGTGCATAAATTTGAAGGAATGAACGCGTAAAGGAGACATTGTCCTAAATCTCCATCCTCTGTTCTCTCCTTTACTGCATAATGAAGTGCATGCTCTATTACAGAACTCAACAACAAGTGTTAGAATTGGATGCATTTCTAGCAAAGAATACATGTCATTTTCAAGGACAAGAATGTTGTTTGTTTGAGTGTTAGGAATTATAAGGGAAAATCTTGTACAATTGCCGATCATGAAAATAATGATTTATATGGAAGTACATGGTCTGACAATAAAGTTCGCGAACTCATCGCGGTAAAAATCCTACCTTTTCATTGCTGAGAACAATTTTGGAACTGGTTTTGTGGAATGGCCTTTAGAGCTGCTGTCATATTACTCCTGATGTCAGCATTGTCATCAGTGTCATTAAAATGACTTCCTTTCAATATTTCCTTTATCTTCAGGAACTTACTTATGTACTTACTAACTTACTTACTTACTTACTTACTTACTCATGGAGCTGAGCCTTTCTGGAGTAGCCGCCAATTCAGCAGCTACTCAAGAATTTCCCAGCATTTTATGGAACTCGAAGGTTCATCACCATGTTCACAAGAGCCCACAAGTACAAGTTATGAAGCTCCTCATTATGCAGTTTTCTCCAACCTCCTGTCACTTCATCTATCTTCTGTCCAAATATTCTACTCAACACCCTGTTCTCAAACACCCTCAGTCTATGTTCCTCCCTTAATGTCAGAGACCAAGTTTCACACCCATAGAGAACCACAGGCAAAATTATAATTTTGTATATTCTAATTTTTATATTTTCTGACAGCAGATGAGAAGACAAAAGGTTCTGGACTGAATGGTAACAAGCATTATCCGAGTTCAATCTCCTCTTAATTTCCTCCTGAATCAGATTTTGATCTGTTATCATTGTTCCCAAATATCTGAACTGTGCCACATTTTCAAAACATCTGTTTCCTATGAAGAATGCAGTCTTCTGGGATTTGTACAGTGTGTATATGTGGTGTTAACCGACGTTTCGGAGGAACGTATCGCCTCCATCTTCAGGGTAGAAGAAAAAATATAAGAAATCAGCAAGCGAAGAGACCGTGAGAACCGGTAAAAGCAAACTGTCTGCTTTTACCGGTTCTCACAGTCTCTTCACTTGCAGATTTCTTATATTTTTTCTTCTACCCTGAATATGGAGGCGATACGTTCCTCCGAAACGTCGGTTAACACCACATATACACGGTGCCAAATCCCAGAAGACTGCTTTCTTCATAGTCACCGCCGTGAAAGCCTCAATCTTACATCTGTTTACTATCTTTATATCATGATTTTGTCGTTCATTTTGGTGACGAGACAGTAACATATATTTAGTTTTCTCTGTGTTTACTTCTAGACCAACCTCTTTACTTGCGTCAGTTAAAGTTTGTGTGTTTCAGAGAAAAGATCAATGGGGACTAGATCCAGTGAATAGGGAGGGTGTTCCAGCACAGTTATTTGTTTACCAGCTAAAAACTCCCTCACAGACAGTGCCATATGAGCAGGTCCTTTGGGACCATTTTTGCACACACCATCATCATGTCAAGATCTTCAGTTGAGATTTTCCTAACTGCTTCTCTGTCGATGTTCGCTTGCTCTGCTATGCCCCTGACATTCAGCCAATGATTTTCACGTACATTTTATTGAACTTTTTAATGTTTTCTTCAGTTCTGCTCATTGCTGGCTGTCCTGATCTCACTTTTCAGTGACACTTTCTCTTCCCTCAGAAAAAAGTGTCACCTACTTGTAAAGTGCTGTTTTTTTCATAGCATTATCCCCATAAACTCGCACTAACATCTCTCTGATTTCGCTTCCACTCTTGCTAAGTTTAACAAGAACATCCAACATTCTTGCAGTGGCACACCAAAACACGCCACTCAGAAAGAGATTGCCACAGATCAACAACAATATAGCTGTGAAATGCTGATATGCAAATGTCATCAAGCGATACTGAGGTTTCAGTCCATTGCAGCCATGGTAAGCACATGGTGGCAAGTTCGTGAACTTTATTGTCAGACTTCATACGTAAAAGTTCCATCACACAACTTATATTCTCTTCCAAGTATTTACACCTTGGGTGTTACGTTTCAGCATGTTTTACATTTTCAGGTTTAACTATATACATGTACAACATGTATATAATTTCGCCTAATGGATCCATTGACATACAAATTACATGCTAAGTTTCCAAATTATACCTATATATAAAAATCAGTAAATTATTGATTAAATTGGTACACAGTATTAGAGTATGTACAGATCATTCAGTATAGAGGACCATGGATGTTACTGTTGATTAAACAATTCTCAACATTAATTGTATTTCTTGGGTTCACTGCTAAAAGCTTTTTGTTAATATGCGCCTTGATTGTCTTTTGTGCATAACAATTTATGCTGGCTGAATTGTGGGTATGTGTCATATACCGCTTCTCAGTGTGATATTGCCTACAATCTGCCCACTATCAATTCTTATTTATCCACACAACAGGATGCAGTACTGTACCATTAATGTACACAGTGGAGCCAGAGTTCAATAGGTTGCTTTTGGAGGACAGTCATAAAAAGTCCAAATATTCTTCTATGGAAAAGTAATTCCATCTCAGTTTGGGAAGTTGGATTTTAGTAAATAAGATATTTTAAGAAGATTGCTGTCTTCTGGTTGCAATATGGTCTACATGATGTCACATCCTGAAATACAGTAATTTTTGTAGTCATCACTATGAGAACCCCAAACCTCACAAATGAAGCCAGCAGTCAGAGATCTAGCTGTGCTAAGAGACAGAAAATATTTAATTTACTTTGACAATAAAGTTTGTGCTGCTTGGGGATCAGTGGCAAGTGAAGAAAATGAACACTTGGTTGAGCACAATACACAAACAGCTGTTTGAGAGTTAATGACAGGAAGTAATCTGGGTTAGTATTGTGGCATTGTTATTGTAAATATATGTGATGAAAATGGAGATGAAGGAGAGAGCGAAGAAATAGTGTTTATGGTGAATTCGTTCAATTATTTAATTGATTTTATATTTAATGCATGGAAAATCTTTTAGAAAATGTTCAGACATTTTCAAAACAACAATGTTGGTTGTGGTTTTGCATTAGATTTTTAATGACAATTAATAGTAACACAGTTATTGCCATGACTCCATTCTGGGTCAGGAATCTTTCCACAAGTAAATTATATATTTACTACATTCAAAATAAAAATGGAAGAGAACAAGTGAAAGATAAGCATCAGTCACTTTATATCTATACTCTTTCAAGCTTGAACAGACTAGTCTTAAAGTTTCTCTGCATTTGAGTGACATCTATACGGAGAAAATTACATTTACATACACAATTCCAACAACCCATCATTTCAAGGGATCAGCACTGGCATGAAGAAAACTACAACCCATCAGGTAATGGGACTGGCAATGAATATGTTATCAAAGGTATAATTACCCTTTTAACAAAATTTTCAGCAAGTAATGTAGAAATAATAATAATAGCAAAAGTCAGCATGTTTGTTATTGGAGTCAAGAAGCATATCATGATAATTAGTGATGTGGACACATGTTTTAATAATGTAAGCTATTAGTTTTTAATTCGTAATCTCTTACAAAAAATTTTGCAGAAAATTATATAATTTCATCATAATTATTAATCATCATTGCCCATTTTGACTCAAATTCATGCCATCTTTAAAGACCACTGTTGTGTCATCCTTTCTTGGAACTAAATTGAACACAGCTTGAGGATTGTTGTGCTGAATTCACCATTGGTAAACTGATGAATTATAACATCTTCCTTAGTTCCATTTCCATGTGGTTTTCAGGACCTTCTGATGAACCTTGCACCAGTTAACAGCAATGGCATGGTACATGTGAGCAGTCACCCCACACCAGCAAGTCAGGATCCACCAAGTGATCCACCATCACTCACCTTTGAGCAATACCGCTCACCTCTGGTGAACTCATACTATGGACCTAACTACGCAACATTGCGTAGCAATACTGGTTAGTTGATAAGTATAATAAATATACCAGGCAGAAAATATAAGAATGATGCTCAATTGTTCTGTTATTATAACTAAGTAAATAATAATTGATCTTTGGAAAATGATTGTATCTAGGGATTTTAGCCTAATCTTTGTAGGATGGAATACAGGTGTACTACATGCAACTAGTTATGACAAATGTTATCACAACCAATTAACAGTTACACCATTCTAATTATGGGCAAGTTGAATACTAATAAGAATTGTATACAATGCTTAAACCTCAGAAGAGAAGTAAGAAGACTACATCATGAACTTAGTTCAGCTAACGAGATAATAAAATTATTAAAGAAGGATATGGATCTGATACAGCGAGATGCTAACATGAGTATGACTCAAGATCTTACGAATCTGCTCAGCATAATATCAATGTGAAAATAAGAAGTAATGAATGACAGATAGTAAAAGACAACAAGAAATGGAAAAATAACACAAGGAATGATGCAGGTAAACCAAAACAAATACCTGTACCAACAACTGTAAACCAATTTGCAACACTCAGTGAAATAACCAGCAACTGTGATCGACAGAAGCAGTTAGAAGGAATAAATAAAACACATAGCTAGAAATAAAAATGAAGTAGGGAAAAATAAAATCATACTAATGTGGATAGTAACATAAAAGGATATGCATCTGAATTATAGAACCAAGTGGACAGGAAATTTGAGGTTATGGGCATGGTTATGCCAGGAGCAAGATTACAAAATATTGTGCAACTGTGTAAACAGGAAGTGAAATCCCCAACTAGGGATGGTATGGTGCAAAAAATTAAAGAATAAATGGACTTAGACACTTAAAAACGTTTACAAATAGGAAAAAGAATACAAATTTTTATGTTAATTACAGCCCCTCACAGATGTGACTTAATGGACTCCTCATGTGTTAATGAAGAAATAAAAGTATTCAATAGGAAAATGCATAAAATAATGAAGTTAGAGAGTAATGTGAAAATACTTGGCATAGAATTGGATACATCATGTTATACCAGGCATGGGCTTCATCTCAATGTAATTGGGAATAATAGAGTGAAGGAGATGATGATAAACCAGATATGGGAACTCTCAACTAAGGAGAAGGGAGACGTTATTGCCCAGGGTTGGATATATAATTTGAATGAACCTTGCCAAGCACAGGGAAGAGATAATACAAGTCCAGAAGTCAAGGAATCTCAACTGAAAGATGGAAAAGAAAGAAAAGAAAAAGATCATACTGAAAGTGAGAACTTGAGTGATTGTGATTGTAACCAGACAGTGGGTGTACACAAAAATATTATAGAGGAAAGTGACATCAGAAATCAACAAACGATAATAGAAACAATCTTTGATCAGGAAAGAGAGCATAATAATAGAAGAAAAAGAAGACCACCTACCAGAAGTGAGAATTTTTTATGGGAGTAAAATCAAATAAGTCTCTTCTTAACCTTTAAGTGCCGAAGTGCCCAGTTTGTGCCAGTCATGAGTAAGGTCGTCGTGGCCAAAGTACCCAGTTGTGGCCAGTCAGGCATTTAAACTCCACTAGTGGAAGCGCGCGCACACGCCGCTAGTAGAAGCGCATGCACAGTCCTGAATATTTATTTTTAAATGTAGTAATTACCAGACCGACTTAAGTAAAACCCTAATAGAGGAATTAAAATAATACCTTACTGAACAACAGCAAATAAAAATATACGTATGAGTTATGCCAAAACTTATCCACAATCCAGTAATTTTGTTGCAGATTCTGCAGATAGGTATGTTAAAAATATAGTGTAAAATTCGATGTACATACCTTTTTTGTTGTTACCTTCTTGATGTATATATAGGTTCAAATGAAACTACAGTATTCGATTTCACTACGAACGCACACAAAAGAGATCACGCTCTGTATCTCAGCCACGATGCAGCTGTCTGTTCATTCAAATAGAAGGGGCAATAAGCTTTTGCAGCCCTAACGGAACATCTTAGCACTGAAGAGGGGACCCCTATAGCTTTCTCTTGAATAGCCATTCTTTCATTCTTCTGACCTTCAGTCAAGTATTCGAAAATCCGAAGGGTGTAAGCAGCGCTAGCAGAAGACCAAATGATTTTATTGCTTCCATCTGTTTTATGACACCAGAGACTGCTAAAATTTGTCAAGTGTTACAAACAGAAATGAAGTTATAATGCAGAACAACTCTGTGAAGAACTGGGAAACCATTTTTGCAGTACGCATCAAAATTAAAACACAAAAAATTGAAAATAGAGTACAACACTTTGTATTAAAAATTTCAAATCTTCCTTTATAATATGCGACACTATGTTCTTTTCTGAAATAAACAAAGTTATTTCCATCCATTTATCATAAAAATTGAGCTAGATAGAGCATTTTTAAACACAACGCTTAAAATTGATTAAGCGCCTAACAGGAACGGACATTTAAACGCAGCATAGCAACGGGCATTTAAACGCGCACCAGCAGCGGACATTTAAATAAACTCCGGCCAGCTCAAGCTTACCACTATTTCGAAGTCCGGCGTTTAAAGGTTAATAAGCATACTTATACCAAAGATTCTCTAATTATTGTACATCAAAATATCAGAAATCTTGGTGGCAAAATTGATGCATTGAAGTGTTCAGTTGTTAGCAATAATATAAATCCTCTGTGGGAACATCCCACATAGCATATTTATACAAGCACGCACTGCAAATTTCCGCTCCTCATTTTCGCTAACCAATCAGTGCTCTGCAAATTTCGCTCCTCTGCCAAGCACTGTATAAAAGGCGGAGCACAACACTCGCAAGTCAGTTCCACATCAGTCAGAATCAGCAAGCCAGCTATCACACTTCGCACCGAGCGATCAGTCTTCGGAGGCAACGGGCACTTCGCTGCATCAGGAACGGCTGCCTCGCCTCTCCGGCGGTCATGCCCAACTCACTGGGCAACTGGCTGCCTCAGCTCGCTGGCGGTCGTGCCTGACTCACTGGGCAACTGGCGCAGCTGCCGCCACTCCAGCGACCGCGCTCCACAAGCAGACGTCTTCCAGCAACTGCCGCACTGCGATCAAGCAACCTCCAGCAACGGCCGCACTGCAGCCAGTCAACTGATTCAGCCGCCTAAACACACTGCAACCAACACCTCTTTCTACCAGCGTGCACTGCACTACTTCACCGGCCAAACATCCCAGCAGCCAATGGTCCTTTTCAGGACCTACAAACTTTTCAAAGAAGTGGGTTGTCATTGGAGTAATGACAGATCCCTCACACCTCCATTAATATGCTTATCTGATAATCTCATGTCTGACCAGAAATTATTATACAGCAATTTCCAGAACTATGTATTGGGAACAAAGTGTGCCTGTATGACTTATCAGGGAGAAGGTGTTTGTATATACATAAGATGAGATAAAATTTACTGCTATAAATTTAGCACAGTTCTGTGATGAAAAGAACATAGAAATTTGTACACTTCAGATTTCTTTAGCTAAAACTAACATATCTGTACTATGTACATATAAGTCACCTTGTGGGAATTTTGAGTACTTTGTAAATATGTTGGATAAAGTACTCAAATTATTCTACAAACCAAAAATTGAATTTATAATATGTGGTGATTTTAATGTAAATTTTTTAGAAGAGTCAACATGTAAAACACAGCTATTAGTGCTGTTGCAATCATATAATATATTTCATACAGTACAGTACAGTTCCAAACTAGAATAACTGAGACCAAAAGCTCTGCAATTGATAATATTTTTATAGACAAGGCAAGGATAAATTCATATGAAGTAATCTCTATTAGTAATGGACTATATGATCATGATGTTCAGTGTCTGGTAATAAAAAATATCAATTTCCTGGAGAAGAAAAAGAAAACACAGGGAATCACAAGAAGATTAGTAAATGAAGACTCAATTGCTCAATTTCTTAATAAACTATCTAATGAAAAATGGGAAAATATATATAAACCTAATGATGTTAATGAAATATTCAACTCATTTTTAAATAAGTATTTAATTATCTATGAGTCATGTTTTCCAAAGCAAAATGTAACAAATAAACTCCAGGATAATGGCTGGATAACAGCTGGCATATGTACCTCCTGTAGACGGAAGGAATCTTTGTTCATTCTCTGTAGAAACAATTACAACTGTTTGTTTAAATCATACTATAAATCCTACTGCATGATATTAAGAAGAGTAATAAGAGAAGTTAAAAGGAAATATTATAAATCAGTTAATTACATTAGCCAAAAACAAAATAAGAACTACCTGGAATATTATCAGCACTGAAACAGGTAGGATTAACAATCATAACAAAGAACATCTACCTCAGACTTTTCAAAATAATAGTAAAAAAATAAATACTGAAGAAGTCGCTCATAGTTTTAATAAATATTTCACGTCAATAACAGAAAGTCTTAATATTAAGAAAACTAATATTTATACTGCAATGTCATTCCCATTCTCATATCCCGAATGGTATTCCAGATATGAATCTTAATTTAGTTACAGAAGACGGAATAATTAGTATAGTTAGAAAATTAAAATAAAAAACTCTTCAGGGTATGATGGTGTAACAAATAAAATTATAAAACTATGCAGACAACAAATTAGTAAACCTCTAACTTATGTAATTAATAAGTCATTAACCATGTGTCTATATCCAGAAAGATTGAAATATGCTATTATTAAGCCTACAGGCCAATATCTATAGTAATTGGGTTTCCAAAAGTTTATGAAACAGCAATTTTTAGAAGACTCAATGATCATATCGTAAAACATAAAATATTACTTTCAGAGCAGTATGGATTACAAAAGGGATTATCAACTGAAGATGCAATGTTTAAATTAACCAATGTAATACTTACAGCTTGAAATAGAAAACAGTATGTAACTGGTATATTTTGTGACACAGCCAAGGCCTTTGACTGCATTAATCATGATCTTCTATTAATGAAACTGCAGTACTATGGAGTGCAGGGTGTATTATTGCAATGGTTTAAATCTGACCTCCAATATAGGAGGCAAAGAGTGGAATGAAATTATATGCATGATAAATATTATTCCAACTGGGAAATTGTTGGATGTGGTGTGCCTCAGGGATCAGTGTTTGGACCCTTACTCTTTAATATGTACATAAACGATTTCCTCCTTGAAATAAGTAAAATTTTTGAAGTTATTATGTTTGCAGATGACACGAGTATTCTTTGTGCAGCTAGAGACTACTACAATTTAAAAATAAAATTGGATGTTGTTTTTAATCACATGTTTATGTGGTTTCAAAATATTCAATTAGCGTTAAATCTAGATAAAACAAAAATTATAAAATTCACCCCAACAGCAGCTATGAGCTATCCTCTATATACACTGTTTTTTTAACAAAAAGCTGAAAGCAGTAGAAACGATAAAATTTCTTGGTTTGCAGCCGGACAGTTATCTGACTTGTAAGAGACATATCGATTTTTTGCTTCACAAGTTGAGCACAGTTTGTTTTCTAATGTGAAAATTATCCTATATATTAAATATAAATAGTCTTAAAGCTATAGATTATGCATATTATCATTCATTGGTGAAATATGGAATAATATATTGGGGAAATACATCAGACAGTCATAAGGTCTTTGTTATACAAAAGAAAATATTAAGAATAATGATGGGAGTGGGCCCAACTCATACTTGTAGAGATCTATTTAAAAAGGTTGACATATTACCAATCCCATGTGTATAGTTGCTTTCATTGATGACATTTGTTGTTAATAATTTGGATAAGTTTCAAACCAATAACTCTGTATATGTGATTGGTACCAGAAGGACTGACCACCTTCACATACCTTCAACACATGTATCATCCTATCAGAGAGGGGTGTATTATTCAGGCATTAAGCTATTTAACACTCTGCTGTCAAATATCACAGTTTTAAAAAATGATAAAAAGCAATTTAGGTTTGTTTTATGAGATTATTTGCAAAGTAACATATTTTACTCTACTGATGAATTTGTCGAGTATGCAAGAGGCTCAAAAGTTAAGAGTTAATAAATGGTCTGTGTGTATTATGTATAGTTGAGACTTGCTTGTTATAAGCATAGTAGTATGTATGAGGTCTGTTTTTGGTATGAATTTTAATATTTTATAATTATAACTGTTTTAATGATACGGCTTGCCAGTGTGTGTGGAATTTGACTGTGGTTTTTTCATGACCCATGTGTGTTGTCCTGACAACTTGAGCTATCTGTGAGAGGCCTGATTATATACTTTATTGGACAAAGGACGAATGATGTGTAGTCATCATGAATTTGTAATATGTGACATGTTTTATATCCAGCCCTACAGGGTGATGATTGGATCCATGAAGTGAAAATAAATGTAAATGTATTAAATTTTAAATCAGTATTCCTGTTAATAACATTCTTGGTGCATTTTGTTTATGTCTAGAATATACACTTGTAGCAATAAACATAACTTTTATGCCATATATATTATAAGGCTGTTATTCCGTTCTCCAAACTGTGAGAGTGTGAACTGGATTAATCTGACTTGGGATATGATCCAGTGGAAGGTTCTTGTTGACAATGTAACAAACTTTTAGGTACCATAATAGGCGGAGTTAGTAGCATCTCAAGAAGGGCTGTGCTTTTTGATCAGTGGTGAGTCAGGTAAAAAATGAGCACAATATGCTTAGCAGCTACCTGCATGCCTCCTCTCAGTATCACCAGTTGTCACTTGCTTTGTGGCTTTTGCTTCATCTACAGGCTCCTGCTTTGCTTCTTGGGCTTCTTATTGGTGTTCATAGGGGATCTATGCAATGTGGGTAGGTGGGGAGCTGGCAATAGACTTCAACCCACATCAGTCATTTATGTTTTTTCCCTGAGCTAAATATAATTACAAATAATGCAATACTGAAATGAAGACATCCTGAATTAGTAATATAGGTTGTTACTTTTTCATACAGATCATGATGGTAGCATTTCAATGCCAGAAGAAACAGAACGACAAGAAAGTGATGACACGATGACAAAAACCCCTACCCCACCTCCAGCAACAGGCAGTTTCTCATCATTACAATTCCGAAGTCTTCAGACAACACCAATAGTTGGACCTAGATCGCAGGTGATTAACCTCAGCAATTACTTCCCTAGAGTTGCCTCAGACCCACCGAGCAGGAAACGATACCACACTGCACCAAGGGAGAAGCACAGGGTAAGGCTACTAAGTCTTGCTGTTTCATATGTTAGTTCATTTATGCAATTGGGAATGAAAAGGCAAAGCAACCTATAGGTATAATATTTTACTTTGTCCCCTCAAAATATCTGTATGATATAAATTCAGAGAGTTCATAGTAAATGCCTGGATATTATCACAGTGTGTTCCTACAAGTATATTGCATCTGTTTCCTATCAAATAATGAACTTTGTTTTTGATCCAGAGACATTGCACATCCATTACTGCAGCTGACATAACCTGAATGGGTGATGTCCCAGAGTTACTCATAGGTGTCACTAGGCTAATAATTCACAGCACATGGGACGAATTATGGTATGAACAAAAATGTATATGTATGCTGTACTATTTCTTCATACATAGTAACAAATTTTGAAAAGACTCATGTTTATTGGCCTAACCATCTCCATGCTAATTCACAGTTGAAAGTTAAACTTCTACCGTTAAAATTTAATTCCACTTGGGGAATTATTATATGTGAGAAATCTTCTTTGTTGTCTTGTCCTGTGCAGATAGAAGTATTGTGATAATTCAATTCCAGTCCAAAGAAACAGATTTCACCGTTGCTGGGTTTCAATACAGATTTATTTGCTTGGGAGCAAAGATAACAAGACTGTAGAAGAGTACATTGCAAAACAGAAATTTGCTTGAAAATCTGAGGGATTCCTGCAGCAAACAAAATCCTGTGAATATCCTAGGCATTTTTCAAGTTGGATTCCACACTACAGATATCATTGTTACATTTGCATCCCTCTGGATTCATCATTCATAGTTATTCTGCAATATTTAATTTCATACTATATAACCTCACAGTTGACATAGCATAGAATTATCACATAAAAAATGGTGGTACAGTATCTGCATGAACCTATAGGCAAATCAGTTGTCAATGTCAGTAAATTTCCAGTTGTATTAACACTCTATGGGAAATGGTTGCATAAGCACTATCTCAGTTGTAATGAATGTCTGATTATTATTTGCATAGGTACCACCCCCAGTAGTAACATGGAACATAGCTCCCAGCATGGGCCACACGTACAAGTGCCGTGAAGCAGAACTTGTGCCAATTCCACGTTACTGTCTTCGTATGGTTGAAAAAGTCGGAACGTGCCATGCAGGAGAGGTTAGCATAAATAATATTAATATACTGCACCCCTGCATTTCAGATATTTGTGTTAGAGAATTTCACTCTTATGGAAACTTGCAAAACATGACCATACAATTTATGATGTGGAGTATACAATTTACTGAATGGAAATTCCGGATAAATGTTAAAATATGTTTAAACACAAAATGCAGAACAAAAAGAAATTCAGCTAAAACTGGGTTCCTTTATTAAGAAATTATTATTGTTACAAAATTTGGATGGCATATGTGCATGAATTGGTGAAATAGCATGATAGGCAGATGGTCACTGGCTAGCCTGCATGCATGAGTGATACAACTGGACAGCTATTTTATTTTAGATTGTGCAGTGTATTACCTTTATTCAAGTTGTCTAGAAAGAGATAAGGTATTAAGATTACAAATTTTTTAAGTTTTCTAAAGTGTATTTTTGTGCACTCTTCTGATAGACAAAGCAATCAACAACTATGGACCAAAAAAGTTCTCCTCTTATAACATGGGTGTCAATAGAAATATAATATTTGTCTCATACAATTCCATTTACAAGAACTCCATCCCTTCCACAATAAGGGAGCATACTGTGTTTAATTACTAGCATATAATTTGTAATTATCATACAGCTCAGCATTAATCAAATATTTCAATGCTACTTACTGAACAGGTAATCCTATGTGAGACAGAGGGACTGGAAGACATTGTGCCTGGTGTTGGGCGAATGGTCGCAGTACGTACATCTAATTCTAAGTCGTCAGAATCTGGAACTGAAGCACTAAGGGAAATGAGATTCCTAGCAAGTCTAAGTGACCCAAATGTAGTGCGGGTGCTGGGAGTATGCACAGCTGAGCAGCCACCCTGGACAGTTATGGAATATCCAGACATGGGTGACCTTGCTCATTACCTACAATATAGGGTGCCCATGACTGCTTCTATACGTCCCGCTGCCAACTTGCAAGCCTTGAGGTAAGGTCCATTTCTTAACTCATTTGATAACAAGCCACACAAAATGCATCTGTCATGAAGTCTAAAGCAGTGTGGGATGTCATATGAAGAGACAACCACTAGTTGAACGGTCCTATAGTATTTATTACAGTTGCACCATAATGTAATGTATTAATTAGTTTATACTGATTAAAAGTTGTGTGAATAGTTACATTATTGCAAGTAGTTAAAAGACTGATCTTTAAACTGTTATATTTTCAGAATGCACAACTTTGTTTTGAAGCTCATACAGATAACTTTTTATGACAGAATAATTTTAATTGAATGTAAATTGAGGAGGTCTCTTTTAGGTTATTGTAACAATATTTAAGATAGTACCCCATCTCTTGTATTTATTTCTTCCCTGCCTCCTCCTCATTTTCTTTTTCATTTCCTCACACTTTTGTCTTAAATACTTGTTTCCACAGAATTGATCCTGTCTGTCATTTTCATTATATATTATAATGCTGTATAAATTTATGGTGTCTTTTGGGTTATCTTTAAGTATGTAGAAGAGGACTGTCTTAATTCATCCTTCAGTTTCCAAACAAAATTTTCTGCCTTTGATGTATCCAACTAGTATGTCATTCACATACCCATTGTGTCTAAGTTATTCAGAGACAGCAAGTTATGCCAATGTTTAATATCCGTGGTCAGTACCAGTACCAAGTATCCTTCTACAAAATGGAGGTGTGTCTATTTGCTTTCGTATCACACAAATGTCCAGTACTTGATCTTTAAACAAAATTACAGGTTCATCAAATATATGCCACGTGGAATATTTATATTACAGTTCCATCAACAACACAACCACAACCTTAGAATTTTCACTTTTTACAACATATTTCGGCCCCAACCGGAACTGTAATTTAAATATTCTATGAGAATGTTGTAGAAATGCAACAGGATGCTTAAATACAATATGCCATGTGGCCAGTCTAGACACCTGCTGGTCATATTCCATGCCTGATTACTTCCAAAAAAAAAATTCTTCTCTTTTTCCCATTTACCAGTGTTGACTATAGGTCAGTCCTAAATAATTTATCTTATGTACTATTTAACTCTGTTGGCCTACAATGACAATCTTTCTTGTACTGTGTAATACTGATAACATTGATCATTCTCAATTTTAATTCTAGAATATTGAATTATGAGCATTTTTGATACTATGTATTTTCTTCATTTTATGTCCAACAGTTACGGTTGCCTTATCTTCATGGCAACACAAATTGCTTCTGGTATGAGGTATCTGGAATCAAAGAATGTTGTGCACAAAGATTTAGCTGCAAGGTGAGTCTCAAATGATACAGTTGTATTGTATTGTATTGTATTGTATTGTATTGTATTGTATTGTATTGTATTTCATCCGTTTTGCTACATAGTAACAGTTGAACACATCATTCGGTAATACAAGTTAACAAAATAAATCTACAAAGTTACAAGCATACTACCAACATTTTTTACAATCATAAGCAATATATAAATACAACATTCCACAAAATATACAAACTACTATATACAGCTCATGATTGGCTATGGCATCCAAACATGAGTACTTGCACTATCCACTTTTTTTATTAAAACTAACAAATTCATTTATTGCATAAAAAGAATGTTTCAATAAAAATTATTTAACTCCTTCTTCTTCATGCTTTCAACTTATCCGCACTACAGATATCATTACCTTAAAACATATGCAGGCAGTTTCAATATTGATCCATAAAAATATTAAAAATGTATGTGTAATTATGCTCTTGGTACAGGAACTGTCTTGTAGGACGAGGCTACCATATAAAAGTGGCAGATGTAGCAATGTGTAGTGGTCTGTACCACAAAGATTACAGCGAAATTGGTAGCCGACCACCCGCACCCATCCGATGGTTACCATGGGAAAGCATTCTGCTTGTGAGTAAAATTAGCTTTAAATGGAGTTCCAGAGCCATGCTGTGTGTCATATTAAGAAGGGTACAAATGGATAAATTAAATAAAAATGCAATATTAAGTAAATGTTTGTAATTTTGGCATATTCATAAAGTTGAAATAATGCAAATATTTTGTTCATCATGTCCGTGTGTATGCCCAGATACAAGAACCTGAGAATTCCTAAACAGATTTTCATGATATTTTAATATTGGTGAACTGACTGAAGTTTGTTCACATGTTCCAGGACTGATTAAAATTAGACAGATATGATGAACACTTCATGTGAGGATATAAGCACAGTTCTGTGCTCATTTTGATCATAACTTGTTAAACACTGGAGCAACAATTATTTTGAACAGAAATTTTGAGAAAAATGAAGCATGAAGTTTATATCCAGTACAGTTTCTCTGTAATTTGCAGCTCCAAAGACAATTAATCAGAAGTGAATGGATGCACCAGGACTGTTACGCCATGCACATATTTCCCAACTTTTTCTGTTTTACCATTAAACAAACAGAGTAGACTGTATCCTCAGAGGCAGTTAGTATAATGGTGTTTGCCCACAGGACCGATATACATGCTCTAGCAGCACATGGTCATTTGCTGTCACTCTGTGGGAGATTCTGAGTCTTGCACGAGAGAAACCATTCCAGCACCTTTCCAATGAGCAGGTGATACAGAATGCAGAGCATATGTATTATGGTGGAGAACTACAGGTAATTAGAGCATCATACAAAATGTGAATACCAAAGATATAAAAATGTATCAAGAAACATAAAGCTAGTTTTCTTCACAGGTCCTTCTGCCCAAGCCAACGCTATGCCCTGTGGAAATCTACGATTTGATGTGCGAATGTTGGAAGCGTGATGAGGGTCTGCGGCCCACGTTTAAGGAAATCTACATGTTTCTTAAACGAAAAAGCATGGGCTATCGTCCTGGAGACTGAACAAAGTGTTTTATTGCTATAAAACTACAGCCTTGATGTGTTCTTTACCTGCTCTCACAATAAAACTGCCTATGTGAAAACTATAGAAATAACAACAATGTTGTTACTTTCATTCTACTTTTAAAACTAACATAATGATCAAGTTCATATCTGATTATTCTCTGCCCGCTGTCTATGAAAGTATTTGGTTGAAACACAGAATGAAAAACTAGAATCCTGATTCTGGGCTTTAGAAATGCTGCTAGCACACTTTTTATTTGTTACATATCCATCTACTTACTATTAAATTAATGCAGATATCTAACCTCTTATCCAGTGTCCAGGAATCTGGAACTGAAACCAAGTATTATTTACACTGGGGAGTTGGTAGCAATGGCTGAGTAATTTTCTGGCTAGCTACTTCATTTGAATGACATGTAGCCCTCCTCAGTTAAAGCCTACCATTTTGTGCATACATTTGTTCTCTGCTTATTGTCAAGGACAAGCTTAAAAACCAGTAGGAAATGCATTGCCTAGTGGGAGGGCTAAAAGAAAGAATTCTGGGGTGGGTATAGAGAATAAGGAGTTAGTTACGAAATTAGAAAAAAGATGTTTCTGTGAAATGAGTAAGTGAAGAGTCTGGGGTAGGTACATCTACCACATATTATACATAAATAATGAAAATAATTTCATGCTCTGATTTCCATTCTTAATTTTGTACTTTAAGTGCTTGCTAGCTTGGCATGGGTCCTAAACTTCCAACGTAAGAGATCTGGTACTGGCAGAGAACAATTAATGACAAATAAATTAAAGAAAAAGAAGTGATCTGTAGTTAGACTGATGTACAGGAATAAGTGGAGAAAGATGAACAGAGTAAGAAATAGACTTAATCATTGTACACCAACAACATGAAGTATTCTAGGATTTTGTACATAATTCTCAGTTCTGCTTCACTTCTCCTTCAAGTACGGTGCTTCCAATAATCCTTGGATTTTGGCCCTAAATGGGAATTGTACAGGTTATAATTTCTGTTTCTAGTCATGATCTTTGGATAGACTGTGCATGCAGTTGTGTGATAAGTGTTTATTGAAATCACGACTACAACATATGTATAAAATAATCTTCGTTTCTTGCAACAGAATATTGAAGATAACTATTTATCTTCAATGTACTGTCATAAGCTTGCATTATGTAACATTAAATAATGGGCATGTAAATAGCTGCCACATTCCAGTGGGAAAAAAATTATCTTACATATGGGACCACGAAGTCTACCAAAACATGTAACTTTCGCTTTTTCCAATGCATTTTTCAGCCCTGTTCAACATACACAAACACACTTAACCCGTTGCCTCGTCTAATGCAATTGAATATAGCAAAATCAAATGCTTTCTACCATGCTTAATATATTAGAACATAATGCCTAAAAAGTATGTAACTTTTATTATCCATGAACAGGGGATTTTAAAAGCCAAGTATACAAGACTCATTGATATAGCTTAACATCAGGGGTAGAATCAGTAAGATTTGAGGTTTTCGTGGCAGTGACTTCAAAGAGTGCCATCTTCTGGGATGTGATACTAGCGTAGTCTGACAGAAGTTTACTGATGTTTCATAGGAATGTACTACCTCCATCTTTTGCGTAAATCTTGCTTGTCTGTGTGCTTTCTCAGCTTACCCTTTCAGCCTGAAGAAGGCAGTATGTTCCTCTGAAATGGTGGTAAACTTCTACCAGATTGCATGTCATACCTGTAAAGAAAAAAGTTCCTAACAGTATTAGTACTGGAGCAGCAGTCCTTAACAATATCAGCACTGGAAAAGTATTGCCTGGCCAACTGAACCACACACACACGCACTCTTACAACATTGCAGTGCACAGCCAATAATGTGATACTAAATGGTCTGTAAAATTAGGAGAGAGTAAACTTCAGCTGCAAAGATTATGACTTTGTAATAACGGTAAATTTGCCCCTCTATTTAATTAATAATATGAAATGAAGGAATGTAGGTATAGCTCCACACATATTTAACTTTGGCAATAGGAGAAGGGGAGTGGTCAGCTTCAGGCCTTCACATTTTACTCCTGAGAAAAGGATTCCCCCTGGGGCCTGTTGGATAGAATTCTGGGTACTCTTCACAGCCAGCCTGGATTTTGTGGAGAAGAGAAAAATCCCTTGCCTCTGCTGGGAATGTAACCACAATGCCCCAGTCATCTGTTGCATTCATGATAGATACTCTAACCCTTTGACTCCAAGTCCTGCTATAGAACTAACCTTCTTGAAACAAGGCTGCATGGGGTTAAATGATATTCAGAACAACAAACCACAATAATTCTCCTCGAACAGCCACAGATGTAGGCATTATGAAAGCCTATTCTTTCCACCAAACATTGATATATAACACTTGGTGATATCTATTAACAAAAATGCTCTACTAAGCAATAAACATCATTCCATTCTCTATATTTGTTGCAGTTTTAATGCAAGTATGCTAAGTTGATCTGATTAGCTCGTGGCATGGAAAGGGTTAAGATTGGTAGTGTATTAAGTTTCCTTTCTTATGTCTTTCATTGTATATGGTCAAATTTCATTTACCTAGTGATTGTATGGTTTCTTTAAGGTTAATATGATATAACACGTATTTCCCTGTATGGATGAAATTTGCATTGGTTTTAGAGTAAAGTGAGATTCTTTTGTTTAGTTGTGACTAAAAAATTAGAATCAGTCTCAAATCCTTCATCAAAGATCTGTCTCTGTTATCGCAAACAGAAACATTAGTAGGTGGTACATTCTGTACTTCTGGTGTAGTAACCTATATAAACACTGCTACTGTTCTTTGTGATAGTAACTTTGTGAAATTAATTGAAGTGAAGTAGCCTGTTACATGGCACATGCAGGACAATCATTTAGTCCAATTTAATTAATGTATCTGTAAGGTTTCCTCTTCTTCATTACCCTCTACCTCTTTTCATTAGACTGTGTGATATAAATGACAGATATACGGCGGCATGCAATGTAAGTTGTAATTTAGGAACTTAACTTGAATGAATACATGATGAAAAAGGTAACTGATCTTGCAGCAGTTCTTGGGGACAAAACTGAAAACAGTGCTAACATAACAGAATCTATGAACAAATGCTTGTAACACCAGAAGAAACTGTACATTAATTAATGTGAGATTTTCTTGGAGCTAAGCCAACAAGTTGACTGGAGTCTAAATGTGATAAATAACATATTTTTATAATATGCTACATGCCCATATGCAGGTGCACCTTTATAATGCGATAAGATATAACAGGAAATTATATGTAAAGAGTACTATGAACTTACGGTGTATTATCTGTCATCTTTAGTGCTACAATTTGAGGGAACTAGAGGTTTTATGATTGTGCTCAATTCTAGTTTAGATCTAAAGCACTTCCTATTGCTCTACATTCTTCTAGCTAACCTCTGCCTCTCAATCTACTCAGTTAGGCTTGCAGGACCGTAGACAATAACTAGTGCACTGTTGTACTGGACTCAAGAAATCAGAAAAATGGTGATGTACATGAATGGTGAATCTTTTACAATTTATGGTAAAATAAGATCATGTTATCCAAGATAATTTTTATATAAAAAGTGTGCTGTGTGTATGCAAAAATAGTGGAGTGATTCATAAGTAGTGCATAATTTGCAAAAAGAAAAAACATAAGTTAATTACATGAATGAGTACTTTCATTGTTACAGATCTTGTACAAAAGATACTTAATAGGAGCAAGGTGTAATTATGTAATGGGATAGATGGAATACAAGAAATTTTAATTTTCAACATTTTATGAGGCTTTATTATGTAAAAATATTCGGCTACAATTTTATATTATAACATATAATTTAAACAATATCTTTGTTGCATACAGTAGGCCCTCATTATACCACAGATTTGGATATACCGCAGCTTTGATCATATTCCTCAACTTGACTATAAAGTACAAGAAAAAGTAAAGCTATCCCTGTAACAGGCCGTGTAGGCCCATTGGGTTGTGAGATGTTGAGGTTCCCACATTTTCCAGACAATTGGCTCATAGATGATGGTAAGGTTGTTAGCCTTATATGCTGGACGCCCTTTACCCCCAAGAACATTCCAAAAATATTCCTAGTACTCATTTCTGTTAGAGGCTGAGTCGACCCCAGGGCCATAGTGCAACTGGATGGATTAGGTAAATTGAAAAAAACCAATGACCTCATCTGGATTCAATCTCGTGACCTTCCGGCTTGTAGCATAGTGCCTCAACCAACTACGCTATCACGTACCCCCCTTCAACTTGACTATATACGTTTTAAGTCACATAAATTTCTATGAAATATTCTTGTTACAATATAATACTATACTGCAGTATTCCTTACTGGAGTGTGTAAGTGCAGAGAGTGAAGTCCATAGACCACTGTGAATAGGCCAAATGCTTCTTGTTTCTCTAACCTTTGGACTGCTTTTTTTCAAACAACATAAGCACTGCTTTAACTTACTTGATCACAGATGGTCAGAAATACTGTCAAGCTGCTGAAGAGATAAGCTCTAAAAATTACCACTTTATACTAAATACTATATAATGGAGATTCCAAAATTATATAAATGTCAGTTTTACTTATAAGTAATAACCTTAATGTGAGTATAGGAGCTGTTCTCCAACACCCACTTTATATAGCGGGTCTACTGCATGAGCAAACAACATGAGAAAGTATAAATTATCAAGCAATTCTGGCTATGAGGAGGTGCGTAGTTGTATTACTATTCTGTGTGAGTCAATTACAGCTTCAGAAAGGACCTTTCAAAAATTGGTTATTATGTCATTGTCAAATAACAGCTGAGCTTTAGACATTTTATAGGCATGTGTAAATATCAGATTGCTAAAAATTCTCAGGCTGATTTTGAAGACTGCATTTGCAGTCCCAATCATCAAGAAATTTCAGGAACTACTTCAAAAAAAATCATAATGGTTGAGAAATGGAAGGATGAATCAATTTGTCAATAACATCAGTCTCTCTTTCTCTCTCTGTATTTTCTGCTCATGGTGAAAAAGGATATTGCTCTAGAATTTAATTATTTTTGTATACAGTGACTTATAAAAAACTTTCACCGAAAAAGGATCTGACATAAGAAGTGATAATTAGTGCACTTCAGTGCAATGTGAAGAATTGTAACTGTAACTGTAATTACAGTGAAAAAAAATTATCTACTAGAGAAATATTCTCTTTCTTGTCTTGAGTCTCAAAATTTTTCAAAATTGTCTTGATCTCATCTTGAACTGAAAATAAATATTATTGCACATGCCTAATATTTTAATAAATAAGCAGAAATATATGACACAGTTACAGAATATGAAACTAGCCTGTCAGAAGTTCAGCAACAGACATTTGAAAATTTTTATGCATATTCTAAAAGGCTTATTTTATCTGACTCATTTAGCTGTTTGTATGTGGAAGTGTACGAAGGAAATAATCAACTGCGGTAACAGGTCTGACCTATACAAAGTGTGCAAGTAAACAATTTCATTACAGTTACAGGTAAATTGTAAAGAAGCTTATGGATTTTGGTGTCTACAAGAAAATGCATTGGTACTAATTTCAGCTGAGACAAGCAATGCTGAAAATATAGTACAGTGGAACCTCACTTAACGAGCATAATTCGTTCCAGAATCTTACTCGTAATGCGACACACTCATTAAGCGAAACAAATTTTCCCATATATAATTAATGTAAAATACGATAATGCGTTCCATGCCAAAAGAAATACTCAAAAAATTTTATGTATACCGTTTATTCAAAGAAAATTATATATACATTGTTAAGGAGCGTGAATCATCATCATCTTTTATCCTATGCAGAATGAACCAACCTGGAATGCGAAATCGATTTGCAGAAAACAAAAAAAAGATCGAAATAATTAGTTTATTATTTATGATACATATCTAATTCTTTTTTACTAGAAAGCTGTCTAGAGACATTTGTTTTTGCCGACGCTTCAAAATTTGGTGAAAATGCGACACAGCATTATCATTAAATAAATTTGTAGCGCGCATAGCCACTGCCTTATTAGGGTGATGCTTCTCAATGTACGATGCAACAATTTCCCATGCTTTCAGCATTTCTTTTATTGCGCCAGAAGATTGTTGCTTTGCTGTTACCTCCTCCTCCTCCTCCTCCTCCTCCTCTGACAAACTGTCCTCCACAACTTCTTGCTGTGAAACACAATACAACTCCAAATCGTGCAAATCGTTGATGCAAACCGATTGTATGTGCATGCTAGATCAGCCACGCTCACACCTCATTCTCGCTTTTCAGTGATTTTATGTTTCATTCCTACAGTTATTTTTATTCTCTTATGGCTGTCTTTTTGCGACTTTTTCTTTGGGGACATTTTTGCAAGGGTTATTAAACTTTGCACAAAGAAAATCACAAATAATATGTCTGAACACAAGTTTGGAAAAATGTGTGATCACAAGCGACACTAAGATGTTAGCGGAACGAGTACTAAACACAGACTGATGTAGCAAGCGCACAATCTGGGACTTCCTCTCTCGTCACTCGTTATGCAAAACGTCGCTCGTTAAGCGAGTCATTTGTTTACAATTTGTTTTGCTCATTATGAGAGGTGCTTGTTAAGTGAGATTCCACTGTAGTTTGGTATAACATTTTCTAATTAAAAGTAAATATTCTCCACAAGACTTAATGGTAACTGTGTAGTAACTGCACTAACACATTGTTTCTGAGGAGCACATGTGCCTAGTTCCTTTTCTTTCATCATTGCAAATAAATAATAATTAGCATTAAGTATATTATGAAACAGTTATTTGAATGAAAACCTTGGCCAGATCCTTCAGCAAATAAAGATTAATTTATTTATTCCAGGACATCCCCATATGAGCTATCAAATCCTTCATATCTCACCAAACAACAGAAGAACCAGTATATCCCTTATGCTGTATCATAGTCTGCATATCCTAGATCATATATTATTTTTGGAACCAAAAACTGAGACTCTTCCCCCCTCCCCCCCCAAAAACAATACAAATATCACCAAAAATAACAAATCTACCTAATGGAATGCACTTTTATGGTAGAAGTTGAAAGCGAATTCAGTTTCATAAAACTGGCTCTTTTTCAGGTTCATGTGTGGTCTTAATATTATGCTCATATTAATCAAGATGGTACACAAATCTCCAGGCCATATGACAGGTTTCTGTTAATTTGGTAAGGAAGAGTGCTTAAAATTAGCCTGAGATACAGAAAACAACTTTTCCTTTTAATTAATAGATAGTATTACAAAATTTAAGCTGACCTTCTTACTATTTGCAGTTTAGCTTCAGGGAATATTTTCCTGATAACAGTAACTCTGGAAATGAGAAAAATGCAGACAACTGGCTGTTGTCTTGTCACCATGACAAGATACCCCCTCAGGCTGCAAATGACAATGCCTTATAAATATAGAAGGAAGCTGTGATTACATTGAGTAAGCAGTAATGAACAGCTGAAATGTGGAAGTCCTCCACACTGGGCTTGCCAGTGCTACCAATTTCACACAATACAATAAACTAGCATGTTACAAACTCTCTCTCGGGATCTCAGACATATGTGGATCCTTTGGCTTGACCCACTATTGAGGCGACTGAAGCAGTGTGTCTGTCATGGAGGACATGACACTATTAACTCAAGGTGATCAAGAAAACATAACCATTATATGTCATAAGTGGAATGTCACTATCAGTTTTTAGTCTAAATTAATCTAATTTTTGTCAATTAGTATTAATTTGTTTTGTTTCTTTGTTACAAATAATGGTGAGTTGGGTTCAAACTCATCAGTCAATACATCAAACTCCACTCACGGCCAAGGTGGAAAGCACATACACTGTTGTGTCATTTGAGGATTCTACAATGGTGAGTGTGGTACCTGACGCCGTGTAGTCTGGTAGGTGGGTATCAACGTTCGAAGAACCTACAGACTGCAGGAAATGCTCTAATGAAGAAGGCAACAGCCTTCTCAGATTAGTTTGGTACCAATCTACAAACCTACAAAGCATTACATCCCAAATGACATCAATCTTCAACTTACTTAGTAATGTGATTTATGGAAATTTGCACACCCCTACCGCTAGCGACCAACCGTTTAAGCTATGGCACTGCCCTGCCAGTGTCCTTGAACAGAATCCACGTTTTCGCGCATAATATTTCAGACGTACGTGTGAGTAATATTATGAGGGGTGAGCCAAAAAATTGGCCCTCGCACTGCGACCTTCAATGATCTATTGTGCTTCCCTTTTGGATTAATATTACAGACGTACGTACGTTTCAGATAGGGTAGGTTTATGCTGGCACGTCAGTATGTTGGTAACCGATACATTACGCTTTTGCACGATGAAAGCCACATAAGGTAAACTATAAGATATAAACCTCAGTACTGTCGAAAACACAGAAAGACTGCTCGTGTTCATCTCTTGACAGCCGCAAAAACTGTGTGTGACGGTGACGTAAGTTGCCCGTGAAAGTAGAGATGTAAACTTGTCCAACTTAACCTATTAGAAGTCGATGTAAATGAGACACGCCCAGACAAGTGGCCCAGAATGCCGGGAGGAAAAAGAAGTGGGAGCAAGGTACTTTGTTTTGTTTGAGAGTAATTATTTTCCGTAAGTTGGTAAATCATAGGACGTTGTGAAATTTGATAGATAGGAATGGTTGTCTTCGTTATAGAAGTTCGATTGTTGTGAGGAATGTCAAAGTTTATACATCATGCAGTTTTGAATGTGGGGATATTGTGTAAAGTGTGGGAGGTTGGAGATTTTTGGGAATGTGAAGGTTAATAAGTATTAGAAATACTTAGATATGTGAGATATCTGGAAACATTGAATCGCTCTTGGATGCATAGTGATATGATGCACCAGTTAATCTATCTGAGCTGTGCCAGTATGTGGAGTGAGGCGATGCTTCAACTGAAGAGAACGCCTCGAGGGTGCAGACTGATATTACCTGCTCCTTTAAGTGAAGAATGTAGCTCTAGATGATAGCGACAGATAATTGAGAGGTAAGATGGGATCTGTTATATTTCATTTCATTTCATTTATTTACATGTCAAAAATCCTTTACAAGGTCGTAAGACTCAGGATATAGACAATAGTCCAATATAACAATTAAATATAATAATTACAAAAAATATAATACATGTTAAAATATTTATGCAAACACAATTTTAAAATTATAAAACTTGTAATTTAACTTTTCACCAATTAAGTATTTAATCCCAATAAAATCAATTATCAATCTTCTTAAC
>NW_019727096.1:2211983-2216538 GCF_002891405.2 Cryptotermes secundus
GATAACTTATTGTTAAATTTTACTCTTTGGTATCTATTTTCTAAATATGACTCAATTAGAGAATACATCACACCGCTTACACCATAATATTTCATTTTAACCAATAATATACCATGGTCCACACAATCAAAAGCCTTCTCCAAGTCAAAAAATATACCACCACTTTTCCTTTTATTATTTAAGGCCATCAGTATATCATTTGTTAATTTGTAGGTTGCATTTATAGTTGATGTGTTCTTCCTAAATCCAAACTGACAATTTGAAAGGATATTATTTGTAATAAGGTGAGCCATTATTCTCTTATATATAACTTTTTCGAAAATCTTAGAGAAAGATGGTAATAGAGAAATTGGTCTAAAATTTGATACATTATTTTTATCACCTTTCTTGTATATAGGGGTAACAATCGAATATTTCAGTCTACTTGGAAAAACACCTGTAGATAATGACTTATTTATAATACAACATAATGGAGAGCTAATAAAGGGTGCACTAATTTTCAATAATTTTATGGATATTTCATCGTAACCACAACTGTTTTTCCAGGGAAGATTTTTTATAATTTCTTCAATTTCGCCTGTAGAAGTATTGTGAAATATAATGTTATCATACTGAAAATTTAGAATCTGCGATAAGTTGAATGGAGAGTAAGTAGTGCTATTAGTATTTAAACTATTATTACTCTTAATTTTACCAGAGATGCTTTCAGCAATTTTTAAAAAGTGATCGTTGAAATTATGAGCATTAATTTTTATGGAAGCTTCTTCACAATTTGTGTCTATATCTCGTTTATCAGTTTTGTTGTTATTTACTCCCATATCACTTTTTATAACATTCCATGTTGCTTTAATCTTATTGTGAGCATAGATAATTTTATTATTGTAGTTCAACTTTTTGGCAGCTTTTATTATTTTTGATAAGATCTTACTATACCTTAAATAGTAATTTCTCAGTTTCTCATCATTATTAGACCTCATTAACAAGTATAGCTCCTTTTTCCTTTTGCAAGAATTTATTATGCCTTTTGTTATCCATTGATTAGTTGACTTTCTTTCATAGACTTTTATTTTAGGGAAACATGAATAAAAANATCGGAGGCAGCTTGGAGTCAAGTAGAATGTGTGTGTAGTGAGGAGCATGGCCTAATTATTACTAGCCATCTGTTCATCTTTAATAAGTTCATATCAAATCTTTAATGGTGTGCACAATGTGTTTCGGTGGGTGCAGGAGGGAGGAATGGATTTGATTCTACATATGTGGTATGCGCCTACTGTTCAGGAGAATCCACGTCCTCTTGGATAACATTATGGGTCTGAATATCTGAGTTTCATTTATGTGCTGGCACCATGATCTGCAGGTAAGAACGAAATAACTACTTGTGTTCTACATGACTGGAGACTGAATGTGGTAAATTATGTATTTAGAAAGATAAAAAGAAAGTACGGTCAAAACCATGTGTTCATCTCTCAGGAAACCAGGGCAGTGTGTGGAAGAGTGGTAATATAACTCCAAGATTATGTGCAGCTCCCTACACCTCCAGTGTTACTTACCATAAGTAAACCAGACCAGTCTTCAGGAATACTAAGCAATGTGAAGTATAGAGTTTTGTAAGTTTTAGGTCCTCGGGGAATTTTGAAGAGTTGGATGTGTGCAAAATGTTTCTGATAGCATGAACCTGCAGTGTCTTGGTCATTGATATTATGCCCCAGTTGTTATAACCTCAGGTAACTGAACCAGGAGCTTCCCTGCCCAAATGCACAGTGATGTGAATCATGAACACAGTGTGACAAGTTTTGTTTCCACCATATAGTATTATGTTATTGTAGGAAAATAAAAGTTATGTTGGTGTGGGCTTCTGTGGAATAGTATTCATACTATATAAACGAATTTTCCTTGAATCCACTGGTACTAATTGTACGATTAGTATTATTATTTGTGCCCTGTTAGTGAAACATGTAGGTTGTACAGTTGTGTTTCTTGTGTTAGCACACATTTTGGAGGGTGATGACAGTTACCAAGTAGTGTGTAGAGTTTGACTGGATTTCTTTAGACTTGATTGAGTTTGATGCTGGTTATGTACAGTAGATTATTCTGGTGAGAGGAACAAAGTAAGTATTCAGTGGCAGGTTGAGATGTAAGGTTAACTGGAGTATGTTGGACAGATTACCCTCGTCTTGATTAATTTCTATGAAGCATGTCATTGAGCATCTTATCATCCCACAACTGTGCAGAAGTAATGATGGAATTTAGTTTAATGGAATGAATTTAGACATCAGATATTAATATTGTCCCTTGATATTACTGGAAATGCACTCATATCATTTGCTAGTATTTTCATTCTGTTCTACTAGTGTGAAGATTATATTGCTCTTAATGATTATGTGTGCTTATACATAACATCTGCAAATGCAGTTGTCCTGAGTTTTTGTTTATAGTAGAGACATGATTACTGCTTGTTGTGTTCCTAAACCTTAGCAAAGGCATTAAGTGACCTATTGAATGTTAAGAAGCAGTGTTGCGGCAGTAGAATGTGAAGGTTGAGAGTCACGGTCACGGAGATGTTCGTTGGATGTGATGTATAGCCAGTTGAATCGAGCTGTGATCCAAATATCTGCTTATTGATACATCTTGTTTTAATGTTATTCTGCCATGAGGCGTTCCATCTTGCAAGGATCCATTTTCCAGGACGTTTCCCCATGGAAAATTTGGTATGAATGTTATGTGCCCTGTAATGCTTCCTACTTGTGAGGCTACTGAAGTTTCAGAAATCTAATTTGAAATCTTTACCTTTTATTGTATTTTATGTTTTATATTATTATATTATGTTATATTGTTGAAAATCCATGGTATGAATGAATGAATGAATGAATAAATAAATGTATGTATGTATGTATGTATAAGAGGTGGGCCTTCTTGGCCCTTTCACCCCGACCACAGTGATCTGTTGTGCTTCCCCTTTTTTTATCCCTTCAGCAATCCTGCACTTTGAATGAAGCACAGGATTTTGTACGTGGGGACGACGAAATAGTTGGTTCCATAAGATATTGACCCAAGTGACACAATCTTAAATAAGATAAGGCCTTACATTTGCACAGGATAAGTGTGGCTGTTTCATTTTCTTCTTGATACCTCTCACAAGTTGGACTATTACTTAGTCCCAGTTTAAAGAGGTGTCCTTTAAGGTGGCAGTTTCCTGTAAGTAGTCCTACCATCCATCGTAGCTGGTTCATGTTTAACTTCAACAGTTCCTTCGCTCTTTTAATAGAGGGTCCTTGTTTGAGTCTCTTTGCTTGCATGAATCTAGTCAAGGATCCCCAGTATTTCTTGTGATTCATATTTGTCCAGTCCCTGATTGCCTTTCTGGCAACTCTATAGAGATTCCACAGGCTGGTTCAGGTCCTATGAATGGATGTTCATCTACAATCTTGGCCAGTTGGTCAGCTATTTCATTTCTAGCAATACCCTCATGCCCCGGCACCCATATCAGTTGTATCCTGTTATGTTTGACCAGTTCCATGAGAGTTTGATGGGGAGCCCAGACCAATTTTGAGCTGATCTGGTGTTTGTCAAGCGCTTTAAGTGCAGCTTGGCTGTCAGAATGCAAATATTCCTATTTCTGTAGTTCCTATCTAGATTCTTTATAATACATGCCTTAATGGCATATACTTCTGCCTGAAATACTGTCGTGTACTGCTCAAGGCTGAAACTAAGATTCTGCCTTGTGCCATGGCAAGAACACACCAGCCCCAGTGCCCTTACTTGGAACCATCTGTATACCAGAGCAGTCCCCCTTTTCTATCGGGTCGAAACCCGACTTCCCATTCACTCCTGTCAGGAAATCTGACTGTGAAGGGTTTTTCATATACATGTCTCAGTATCATTTTGTCAGACCCCATTTGTAACATGAGTTCTTTTTTCATGTCCTGAGTTATGTATGCTTGTCCGAAACTAACGGATTGAGGTTTCCATTGATCACTGCACTGGAGACTGTAGAGTCCTGCCATGGCCTCTGCCTCTGACTATATATACAGTGGGGGTTAGTCCAAGGAGTGTCTCCAGTGCAGCTATTGGAGATGTTCGAATTGATCCTGTGATACCCAAGCAAGCGAACCTTTGCAGTTTGCTAAGTTCTGCCTTGCTTCTCTTGAGTTTAACCCTGGGCCACCATACTGTGGCTCCTTATATAATTATGGGGTTTACAACCGCAGTGTATATCCAATGCACAATGTGCGGCTGCAGTCCCCAAGTTTTGCCAAACATGATTCTGCATGTCCAAACAGCCTTATAGGCCTTATTGATGACCTTGTCCAGCTGCTTTTTCCATTTCAGTCCCTTGTCTAATAATAGACCAAGGTACCTGACATCGCTGGAGAGCTGGATCGTCTTATTGAAGAGGGTAGGTTCCTTAAGGCCCTTTATACAGGGCTAGTATAGATGATTCATTCGTTTTTAAAACGCTATATTTTCCAAAGCATTATACTGTAACGTGCTTCGTTACTGAATACGCCATAGAGATCGTTAATTGGTTTATTGAACAATCTGCAAATATCGGCTA
>NW_019727096.1:2219491-2219981 GCF_002891405.2 Cryptotermes secundus
ACCTGGTGCTGGTGGCTGCCCCACCTCGGGCAAAGCTACGAGTGTTACTGGCTCACAGTGCGCCAGAGGAGATCCTATCCTGAGCTTTTGGTCCTTGTGGGTAACATTCATGACCTTCACTGGTACTGCTTGACAGTCCTGAACTAGGGTCCTGGCTACGTAGATTCCTTCAGGCGGGTGGGCCCGGGGTTTGGTTCTACTAGACCATTTTCTACTCCCAGATGATTCTCCATTCTAGCCATCACTATTCCCTCGCTCCGTGCGGGTATCAAATGGTCCTTTTCCCACTATTAAAGGTCCTCGCCCACTAGCACAGTGTCGTACGCGCGCAGTGCAGAGCGAAAGCTGCAGACGCATTGCTCTCCGTGTATTTAAATGGAAGTGCGCCCACTAGAGTAGGGTCGTGCCAGTATAGTACAGTATAGTGGTAGTGTAGTATCGTCTTGGTTGCTCGAAGGGGCAAACATTCTGCACGGCAGTGTCATGGCGG